>NW_028229693.1:0-132825 GCF_053477565.2 Lygodium microphyllum | reverse complement strand
TATGAAATGCCCTGTTCTTGTTTGTGCCAATAGAACTTCTAACACCTGTAATTCCCTGATGTAACTGAAATGTCTCTGCCAATCACTGTCAAATGGATGTACCTACACCTGCACCTAAACTTGAAAAGGACGTGGGCTCCGAGAATACGGGAGGTGTGCAAAGTTCCTCCCATGCCAGGTTGTTGTGCACCCCATCAGGGTCATAAATGGGAAGGGAGGGTCACCTCTCTTTTGTCCTCCCAACTCGCTTGGTATCCACTTTTCCTCATGGGTATCAACATGGCAAGTACATTCTAGGCTAAGAAAATAGTGATGCTATGCATAGATGGAAAAAGCCTTTGATTCTTTGATGAAATGCAAGTGGAAAATGGGAAAATTTGCTAAAATTGAAAGAGCTATGGATAGAGAAATACCCTTTGCAGTGACTCACTGCTTTTACAATATCCCACTTACCATTTTTATTGGCATTTTTCAGTCTTAAGCATCAATGTTAGCTCAACCAAGTTAAGTACAAGTTAGGCACAAAATATGAGTAATGAATCACTCTATGCAATCATTTGGGCATCAATTTATGAATGGACAGAGCTGAAAATCAGTAAACTACATCAATTAGCCCTAGGTAAGGTACTATACGATCATGACATCAATGATTTACTCTTAATTTCTTCCCTTTCAGCAATTGGAAGGCTTGAACAAGTGGATTAATAGGGAAATTAAGAGTAGTGAACAAGAATTACCTCTTGATTGTTGTTGAAGAATGATAGATGAACCACAATCGGTCAATACTCCATAAAATCCATCATTAAATTGATCCAAATTGAAAGGTATAGGCCAAGATTTAAGAAAAATTTTGTCCCATAATGGTTGCTTCCATGTAACATAGGCATTACTTCCAATAGAGAGCTCCAATGATTCAAGAGAATCCAATGCTTGAAGAAATATCAATAATGCTTGTAGGAGAAGATGCTTTGAGCCTTGAAGAATCCAAATTCTTGATAGAATCAATAATTGATGAAGATACCATACACTCAAGCATTCAAGAGAGTGAAAATGCTCTCAATCTTAATGAAATGCCCTAATGTAGACCGATTCTTGATGAAGTGGCTTCAATCAAACCTCCTTGGAGTTGTAGAGCACAAAAGCCCCATGAAATTGAAGAAGATAATCCAAGAATTGGATTCTTGAAGCTTGATACCCTATTTTGACTCCATAGCCACCATATTTTGAAGCTTCACGTCCAAGAAGGCTTCAATGTCGGTCCCTTGAGTGTTGAGGAAGCTCTAGAATACTTGTTAGAGTAAAAACCCTTTAGTTCTTTGAAGAAAGTTCAAGAAATTCATTGTTGTCCTGAAATCTACCATAGCTAGGGTTTGAGAGCTTAAGAATGCTCAAGAGGATGGGCTTCAGTTGAGTATACTAGATTGGAGGCTCAAAGATTGATGATTATAGATTGTGCAAGCCATAGATGATGCCATTTGCTGATGAAATCGTGGAGGAAGGGAGCAGGAAATTCAGCACAAAATGCACTAATTCAGCCTGCTATCCTTCTTGGATGACTGCCATGATCAAAAGGCATATAGCCACTCTATGAAGAGCTTAAAGTATGGAGATTATAGTCTTGTAGGTTACTTGCACCATTGAAGGGCCTGAGAGAATAGCAAAGCCAAGATCCACCATGAGAGCTTGAAGAAAGCTTGAGAGAAGAAAGAGAGAGAAGCTGGCCCTAAAAAGTAATCTCAATTTAACCACTATAACCCCATTTAGATTTCAGTTAGGGTCAAAAGCCTTCAAAATGGACCTCCATTTGACCACGTCCTATTATTTTGGCCAAGAACCTCCATCTCCCTCAAGATCCTCTTCAAGAAGCCTTCAAAATTAGTCCTGACTTGTTGCACATATAATGAGAGGGAATACAAAGAGAAAATCACCATTTCCAACTTCAAGGGGAATAATGCATCTCCAACAGAGTTAGAAGAATGGGTAAACAAACTAGAGATGCACTTCACCCTTTTCCCTTGCCATGATGAAGCTAAGATCTACTTTGTGGAACTCCATCTTGAAGGGTATGCTCATACATGGTGGAGATACATGCAAAGAGTTGGTCATACTTTTGCTTCATGGGAAGATTTTAAAAAGGAAATGTTTGAGGTGTTTGTTTCTCCAATGGAAAATGAAAAGTTGCAAAGAAGATGGTATGATCTTCAACAAAGAGGCATGTCCGTGCGTGACTACTCCAATATGTTCCTCAACCTCTCTATGTACATTGATGGAATTGATGATATAGCAAAATTAAGCAAATATATCTTTGGTTTAGATCCGGCCCTTTCTTTGAAAGTAGGTGCAATTCAGCACAAGAGTATTCATGATGCTATTCAATATGCTAAAAGGTATGGACAGAAATATAGGAAAGATTCAATGGGTTTTCAGCCTAAAGGTATAGGGTATTCTTCATCAAATCAGTCCTCTAAGTTTGGAGCTTATTTCAGCCAGCCAAAGGACACTTTTAAGCAAGAAAACAGGGGGTATAACAGTCCCAACAATTATAACAGCAAAGTACCAATCTTTCCTACTGTTCATACCTCAAAACAGGGTGGACATTATGCACAAAAACAAGGGCAAAATTTCAAAAATATGGTTGAAGAAAAATAGAAATTTACAAGGGCTGAAAATACACAAAAGGGATCTCAAAATAGCACTTATAGCAAGGTCCTTTCTAATGATCAAATTCGGGACATGCGGCCAAAGGTTTATGCTTTAAGTGTGGAGAGAAGTGGACACAAGACCATAGGCTGAAATGTAAATCTAAAAATACCAAGCTTAATTTTTTCATCATTGATGAATCAGATGAAGATGAAGAACAAGAGAATCAAGAGGCAAATGTGTTTCAAGTGGATGCAAACCCTTTGATTGAAGACATGCATGATGAGGATGATGGAACCAATGATGAATTTATAAAATTGTGGATAGCTTTCCTTTTGATCCAAGTGGTTCTTTATGTGCCATTTCTCATGATGCATGGACTAGATGTAAGGGAGAAAATACCCTTCAACTTGAAGGACTGATCAATGGCAAGGTGGTTAATCTCTTGATAGACACAGGTAGCACCCATAGTTTCATAAATATCAAATCTTTACATGGGCTAAAATTGTTACCTCAACAAATGCAAGTGCCTTTGAAGATCCAAATTGTGAATGGAACTTATGAGTCAAGCAATGAAGTGTGCCTACAGACTCCTATTACTCTATCTCTTTCATGTACCATACAAGTGGACTTAATTACTTTGGAAATGGGACCTATTGATATTGTCATTGACTGCGATTGGTTAAAGTCCATTGGAAAATTTTCATTGGACTTAGAGAACATGCAAATGGAGTTCAAATGGAATGGACAGCATATAGAATTGAAGGGCATTGGTAAAAAATAGTTGGAACTCATATCCATGAAGAAATTAAGAAAAGAAATCAATGCACGATCATGTATCTTCCTTCACTCTTTTGCTTGCAAAAGTAGATGAAGAGCAGCCACCAAATCAGCTATCTTCTTCTTCAAAGAAAAAGGATCCAAGGTTGGAAGAGCTATTGGAGGAGTACAAAGATTTATTTCAGCCACCATCATCTTTGCCTCCAAAGCGAGAGATTGACCATCCTATCGACTTGTTGCCTAATACCAAGCCCATCAACAAACCTCCCTATCGCTTGTCAAAGTTTGAAAGGGAAGAGGTGGAGTGACAAGTCAAAGAGTTGCTACAAATGGGTCTAATTCAACCAAGTCAATCTCTATTTGCCTCTCCCGTACTCTTGGTAAAGAAGAAGGATGGATCTTTCCACATGTGCATTGATTATAGAGAGTTGAACAAGTCTACGGTAAAGAATAGATACCCAATTCCACGTATTGACGATCTCTTGGATGAACTTAAGGATGCAAAGGTCTTCACCAAGATTAATCTTCGTTCGAAAATTCAAATGAAGGAAGGAAATGAGTATAAAACAGCCTTTAGGACCGAAAGAGGGTTATACCACTTCTTGGTCATGCCATTTGGGCTCTCAAATGCCCCCGGCACTTTTCAAGCTCTTGTGAACAAAATATTGCAGGCTCTCTTATACAAAACAGTCCTAGTATTTTTTGATGACATTCTCATTTATAACAAGTCTAAGGAGAAGCACTTGATACATGTACAAGAGGTCTTTGACATATTAAGAAGACACACACTCTTTGCCAAAATGTCAAAGTGTTCATTCATGGAAGAAGAAGTGGAATATCTAGGTCACATAGTGGGAGAAAAAGGGATAAGAGTGGATCCTAACGAAGTGAAGTGTGTAAAAGAATAGCCTACACCGACTTCTTCTACCTCTTTATGGGGATTCCTTGGATTATCATCATTTTATAGAAGATTCATAAAAAGTTATGCTCATGTGGTGGCTCCTCTAACAGATAGTCTGAAGAAAGAGTCTTTCTTTTGGGACTCCATAGTTGACAAGAGTTTTAATGAGTTGAAATCTCTTTTAAGTTCAACACCTATTCTTGTTTGCCCAGATTTCTCTAAGGAATTCACTATATGTGCGGATGCTTGTGGAAGAGGAGTTGGGGATGTTCTCTATCAAGACCATGGAGTTATAGCTTATGAGATTCATAAGCTTAATGATAGGGAGAGTGAACTACATGTTTATGAACAAGAGATGTTGGCAATTTTGCATGTTATTAAAAAGTGGCATCATTATATATATGGCAGCCATTTCAAGGTTAAAAGTGACCACCGTGTGGTGAAATATTTCCTTTCCCAACAAAATTTGTCTCCTAAACAACAAAGGTGGCTAGCTACTCTTCAAAGCTATGATTTTGAAAGATCCTATATGGCTAGAAAAGACAACATTGTAGCGGATGTTTTATCAAGAATGTGGGCATGCTCCATCTCTACAATTTCAATTATGCATAAGGATTGGATCAATGATATTCAAGAAGAGTATTTGCTTGATGAGCAAGCATCAAAGATGATGAAGGAATTTCAGGAAGGCAAAGGAGAAGAGTATTCCAATTTCAAATGGCATAACGGTCTTATATGTATCATGGTAGAGTCTTCTTGACACCACAATCTTCTTTCAAAGACCGCATTTTGCATGAGATGCACTCTTCGCCTTTAGCGGGACACCATGGGCTGTTCAAAATCTTTGATAATATCCATAAGAGCTTCTATTGGAAGGGTATTTGGAGGGATGTTAAGGATTTTGTTATGCAATGTCTTCCATGCCAACAAAACAAGGACTCTTTTCTTCTACTCGGTGGCTTACTTCAGCCATTTCCTATTCCTCATGGTAAGTGGACTAATATTACCATGGATTTTATTGAACACAATATTAGTGAGTTTGGGAATCTCCCAATTCCCATTTTTTGAATACTAAAAAGGTGGCACTCGGATAATATGCCCATAAGTTTCTCAAAACCATATGATGTAACCTATCATTGGAAAGCACTTGAAAAATGGAATCTATTGAGCTATAGAGCACTCAATTTGGAGTTATAATGTTCAAGTTATGACAAATCTAAAGATTTGACCACGTGTCCCAAACTTATGGGAAATTCCCATATTCCCCAATATGATGTTATTGTGGAATTACCTACAACAAAGCATGGGTGGAAAAGCATTTATGTGGTGGTAGACCGGTTGACTAAATCAGCCCATTTCATCCCTACCAAAGCTCAATTTACAACAAAGCAAGTTGCTGAACAATTTATGGAATCTATCTTCAAGCTTCATGGAATGCCAATGAAGATTGTGTCCGATCGAGACACTAAGTTTATGGGAAGATTTTGGAGGAGTTTATTCTCTTCAATGGAGACTTTACCATCCGCAAATCAATGGGCAAACAGAAAGAGTTAACAAATGGTTAGAGGTAGCACTTTTTCCATGACACACAAAATGCTTGGGACCATTGGCTTCACCTTGTGGAGTTTTGCTATAACAATACTTATCATATGAGTATTGGAATGTCTCCTTTTGAAGCTCTATATGGTTACAAAGTGCAAGTACCCTCCACCTTATTCCATGAAGATGTGAATCCACAAGCTCGTGAGGAGTTAGAAAAGATAGAGGCTCTTATGAAGCAATGCAAGGACAACATTCGGAAAGCTCAAGAGACCATGAAAACCTATGTAGATGAGAAGAGAAAACATGTGGAGTTTAAGGAAGATGATTGGGTATTCTTGAAGATTCCCAAGTCACGATATACTTCTCTCAAAGGAGGGCACAATAAACTTGCTCATAGATTTTATGGTCCTTACCGCATTGTCAAACGGGTTGGGGATCTTGCTCATCAGCTTGATTTACCTTCAAGCACAAGAATTCATAATTTTTTTCATGTGTCTTAGCTTAAAAAGTATGTTGGTCCTCAAATCCAAGTTCTTGAAGAACTCCCTCCCTTGGATGATGATGGTTTGATCATCTATGAGCCCGAAAAGATTATTGGTAAGAGGAAAAAGGTTCTAAGGAACCAAATTATTGTGGAATACCTTATCAAATGGAAATGTTTGCCTATCGAAGAATCTTCTTGGCAACAAGCATCATACTTGGAGCAATTTCCATGGCTTTTACAAGAGGACAATTCATGAACAAAATAGTAAACATCTTGCTATAATAATTTCCCGTCGAAAAGTTAATTGCCTTATCTTCATCAAAATTTGATTTTGAAGGCATGGATGGATACTACATGTTGTCCGCTACATTTCTATATATAGTACATGAAAATTGGACATTTCTAGCTCAAGATATGGCCAATTTTGTATACAACCTATTTTGGAGAGCTTACAACAGTGTGTTCCATTTACATGGTTATTTCTTCATCAACTTCTTGATTCTTCATCAACATAAGAGCTCTACTTCAGCATGATTCCATATGCTTCAAGCTATCCTTGTAATTATCCTTATAATTTGTTCCCAATTCAACTTTGAGGACAAAGATCTTCTAGGCCAGGATGGCTTGTAATAAAGCATAACATACATTAGTCTCTGTTAGGGTTTGGTATAAAAGGTGGAGATGTAACATGTGAAGGATCTTTTTTGGCCATTTTCAAGAATACAAGATTGAGGGATCCTTCCTCCCACCTATCATAGGGGTGTATACCTATGTCCACCATAGCAAGAGGTGAGTATCTTGTTGCAGCATTCATCTTTGATTCTCAGCCATTCATGGCAATACATTTTCATGCCTAGCCACCTTGGCTATGGTTTCTTTGGCATATTTGATATATTCTTGTATTTTCCAATTATTTTGTTTGCTGTGAGAATTGCCTCTTTTACAGAAATTTTTCTAAACATTGCATCAATGACTTCATGTGTACGACAAACTATGAGAAACCCAAGTTGGATCATCTTGAATGTTCCTCATGCAGTAAGAAATTATAGATATGCAAAGTGATAACAATTTTTACTCTCTACCCCACAATTGTTTGGTGGAAGTAACAAGTTCTCTAGCAATTTTTGAAACCATGTTGGCTATCATGTGGTGCTATATCTCCCATATATGTAGTAATACTTTGATGGTGGTCTATTTCTTTCCTTAAACTGAGGGATTTTGAGGAGCACAGAGGTTGATCTTGGCACTCCATCTACTTGTAGATCACCATTTCAATGCATCCCTAGTGGCTCCAAGTTCTTGAAGTAAAGGATGATGGGGTGATTGTGAAGTTAGGTTCATGAGCCCATAGAGTAGGTGAGAAATGTCAATATCTCCCTCCTCCATGTCCATGTGTGATCATGCCTATTAAAGACACTTATAACTAAGTCAACCATTCTGTCTCTTTTGATTAAAGCTTGAATCTAGGGGATAGTTTGTCTTTTGTTGATCCATCTTGACATGTATGATGCATAATTTTTCATTAGGTTTGACATTGATGCTAAGTGACATCCATACTATATATTTCAATAACTTTTTTGTTGTAGCATGTTTCATTTGAGCTTTCATAGAGGAACATTACACTCTTGAAGACACTTTGATGCTGCAAGTTATTCTTTGATGTTTGAGAAATTACTACATTTGGATAACTCACTTCTCTTTGCTAAGGTTACATGATTGAACTTTGTGTTCCCAATATAATTGAAGGTAGAAAGGGACATTTGCTTGCATCCAATGTTATCTAATGTTTCATTTCCTTCAGCCCATATATCTACTTGCTTGTAAACATTTAGGATAACCAACAATGTCTCTCTTGATCCATCTTGCATTGTTCCACTCTTATGTGGAATTTTCTCTAAGTTCTTCTTAACAAAGTCTCAAGTGATGTCTCTTCTCATATGTGGCATGTGATCTCAAGATTCTCTAATTGCTCCTTTTTTTCCATGCATCGATCCTCTAAAGATTATTTTGTGGTGCATTGAGACCTTTGAAGGTTATTGGATTGATCAATAATCTAATGTTGAGAACCTTGTGACCTAGCTTGATACATATTGAACTTAGAAACCAAATTTAGTGTGTCATTTGTGCATCTCATTCTATATGTTTCTAGTGCATGTACATTACAAAAGGAGATGAAAATGATCCTTTTTGGCATAAGGTCAATGCCCTAAAAATAAGCATCAATATACTAATTCTACCTCTACAAAAGACTTCAACATAAGTAGCATAAAAAGAAACACATTAAACTTACAAAAATATGTGTCATTTATTATTGATGAGGTCAGACTTTTGCATTTTCTCACATAAGCTTATAGTACTTATTCTAATGAACCAAAATCATGTTAGAATTAAAGGACAAAATACCCACCTCACTTAAGATCAATCCTAATTGAGGACAAAGTACTAAGCTATTCTAATGGAAAATGTGATAAAGATCAAATCCCCAAAGCAAATGGCTTGGTTTGTCAAGGTATATGTATTTTACTCAAATTCCATTAACATTAGGGAATATTAAAAAATAATTGGCGACAAAGTTACCTAGTTGATTTCTTGTACTCTCACAATATTTTTCAAATTTTTATTTTCTTTTGATAATTAATATGACTATTTAGGATTTTCCTTAATAATAAATATATCCTCTTCAAATCCCAAAGCATTCAATCAAATAAACAATCAAGGTGACAAATGAGTCATTGCAAAAGCACTTGACCAATTTTGAGTATGTCAACATATGACTATTATTTTTCATGTTTTTCATTGGTAAAGATCCTCCAAGAAGGAAGTCCTATGATGTCTCAAGTAAAAATTAAGCGTAAAAGGCTTTTGTTATGCTTAGTTGGTTTTGGACAGTGCTAGTTCACTACCTTCCTTAGTTAGGGGGACTCTAAGAAAAGAAAGTATGTGATAGCACTTAGCTCATAATGTAAACCATAGACAATATAAGTGAGGACCCTTGCAAAAGAAACCACCATGTATTTTATATAGTGGCATGAATATTTCTAATACCCCTTATTGATATGGTATGATAACAAGTTCTTAAAACGGGATAAAGAAACTAATAAGATACTAGAGTTGTGAATGCTCGAGTCTTACACATAGAATATATGTGCCTAAAAGACAACACAAAGAAGACTCATCAAGTATAAAGAATGGGAGAAAAAAGCAACTAATCACATGTGGTAGATCACCAATGTCCATGACAAGTCTTGCAAAGCACAAAGAAGACCATTCAATAGTTTTGAACCATACACGTGTGAGTGGTGAACACCTAACTTACTAAGCTTCTTGTCGTTTCCACATTCTTTCCCCAACAATTATAGAAGAAATATCAAGAAAGTCCCTAATGAGTCATCAAAGCATTGCCCCAATTACTCAAATGAAAGTGGCATACAGCCTTTATTCATATAATCTAATCTTCCCTTTTTGAACACTATTGGCATGCTATACATTAAAGAAATGAATTGCTTGTCCATATTATCATATCTCCTTCCTTATAGCATCCTCTAAGGATACTCCCCTTGATCTACAATTTCTATTTGGTTATCACAAGCTAGATGCAATGATTCTTGGTATGATATAATGCAATAGCCCTTTATTTCAACCCTGTTACAAAAGAAGCAAGTAGCTTGAAGAAATGTCCACTACCCTTTTAATTTGATATCACCATATTTGGTCTCTGATACCATTATTATACCTATTGATTTAATGAATTTGGTTTGTTTGCTCTATCTTTATATGTTGCATGATGGCACAACATTTGTGTAACATGCTCGCCTATTGGCTGTCTAAGCACGTTTTAGCGGTCCATCAAGAAACGAATCTAAGCGTCGCCGCCTGGCACTCCCATGGAATGTTCTGGGGTTTGTCGCCTAGGGCTTTTCGAGTTCGCCTCACAATGGAATGTTCGTGGCCGAACCCACTAGGATCGAACTGAAATATGGGTTCCTAGTTGTTAAGGTCTCCTGACAGCATTCTAGCGTCGGGTTTTGGACATCCTACTTTACGTAGAGATACCCAATCTGAAGCAGACCCATGCCACACTTGGTTCAAAGAGAATGGGAAATGAGAGAGATGCGTTGCTCAATCTCTTTGCCCGTGGGGCATAGTCCCATTTTGGTCCCCTAAAACAACATGAATCAGGTTCTATCTTAACAATACCTAAAGTCGACAATAGATCCTTGTGAGAAGCCTCCCAGTTCTCTGGGACCACCCTAGCATAGGAAAGACCCAGGGTTCTGTCCACTCGCTTCCCTCAATAGACATTCTTTAGTTATCTAATTAGGTCCTATCACATTTATGTGTGGCATTTAAAATCAGCTTTCTTAATTAAACCTTTACGGAATAAGGTTCATTTTTGTATCTTACAGCACAGACATGAAAACAAAGCAAGTAGACCTTTTGACAAACAAGCTCATTAACCTATCTTCAAGTTAGTCTTTGTCTCGTGCCCATATAGGAGAAATTATGTATCCCTTCTGTCCAACAAAAGTACCCGGTCCAAATCACATGGCACCAAAATTTCCATCCTTTATCTAGAATAGGATCTTCCAACGCCCTAGACATTGGGCTCACGGTAGTCTACAATTCCATTCCAGTCTAGGCAAGGGGTGTCCAGAGCTCCACTGACCCCAAGCGACCTAGGAGTGAGACACAACTTTCGTGGTTGACCTTTTCACCACTCGACCTTCGGTCTGTGAATCAAGTAGTGCCCTCTTGGGGTAATCCGCAGCGCGATCTTGGAGATGATCCACTCATTAAAAATATCATTTTTTAATTAATCCAATTAAGAATCAAGCATAATCAAGGCAATCAGCCTAATATCATCTTCCAGTGAAACATTCCTTTATTTCCCATGGCTACTTTGTCATTACTGACCTTTGCCATGCTTTTACCATCAAACACAAGCACTTGGAATATTTATCCAAATCACAATGTAACAATCAGTTGATTGTAAAAAGCATTTAGAATGTTGTTCAATCAATCAAAAAAACTAATTGTATTTTTTCCAAACAATACAAGAATAGACACGATAATAATTCCATTGCATATTCGCTCTCCCCCTTGGGATCAAAGAGTGATTCTATGCAAAATTTACTTAATAATTGTATGCACAATTCCTAATGTTATTCTTTTTATGATTTTACTATTCATAATCCCTGACCGATTGCTCTATCAACTAATAAGCCATATGCAACTAAGTGCAATTAACTTCCCTTGATACATGCACTTTGCAAACTCCATCTTTTGAATATGTGAGAAGAGGCCTATCTCTTCCCATGACCTATTCTCGTACATCATAGTATGGAGCCTAATGTATCCTCATGCGAGAATCAAAGTAAGCATCTATCAATTTAGAAATATATTACTTACGACCGGAACTGTAGTTGGATTAGTAGTGATGCCCTCGCCCGAGGCTCCGTTGCTTGTTGAGGGATTGCCATCTGTGTGTAACATTTTTCACCTAGGGGCCATGATCTTCTTCTCTTTTAAACATGACTCGCACAAGACTTCAACAGCCACTTGCTCGAGAGGAGGAAAATTGGAAAAAATCGACTTAGGGAAAAGGAAAAGAGAGAATGCGTGTAGCCACCCTCTAAGGGGGAAAGGGAGGAAGAACCTTCTCTCTCTCTCTCTCTCTCTCTCTCTCTCTCTCTCTCTCTCTCTCTCTCTCTCTCTCTCTCTCTCTCTCTCTCTCTCTCTCTCTCTCTCTCTCTCTCTCTCTCTCTCTTGGGGTCTCCTTGTGCTTCCTTGTGCCTCCCCATGCCTTATATTTATAATGAATTAGAGATGAGGGGATGTGGCTGAGAACAAGAGTTCTTGGTGGAGGGGCTCTTGGAAAAATCAGTGATCTGATGCTTAACTCATAAATATGATGGTTCCACTGGCTCCAAAAAGGGGGCAAAACTCCAAAAAACTTGGTTAGAAAACTTTCATATAACTCCTTCTTTCTCTTCTTGTTCGAAGTGTTGTCTACTGCCTATAGACCACGATCGCAGCATGCGCGATTTTGCCAATCTCTCTCTTTATTTTTTTATTTTTATAAAATCTCCAAAACTAACTAAAACATCACTTGTCTTTTCTTTTAAATAACATCCAATTCTAGAAATCTCCATATCTTTTTAAGATAATATCTAAAATATCTAGACTATGCTAGTTTTTCCCAAAATCTAATATTTTTGGACCATCCATACTATACATATTAACACTAGTGATTAATATGGCTCATAACTCTCGTTCACATTGTAACTTTTGTGAAGGGTAGCTATGGTCCTTGTTAATCCGAGAAAAATATCGATTTTATGATTCTTGATTTTTTAAATAAAATATTTTTAATTAAATAAAACTTGTTTTCTGTAGTTAGTAACCTTACTAACTTATTAATTGACTAACTAACTTTTGAACTAACCAACTAACTTTTAATTGCGTGGAAATATTACAATTTGAGTTGTAGATATAATAAGAGTAAAACACACCTCCGTCATAATCTTGTTTCAACTGGCATGGTATCAAATTAGATAGAATAGACTCCCATATATAAGAGAAATTTAATAGTATATTTAGAATCTATGATATGGGGTATCCATTTCGGGGGTCTTGGATACAAGTTTGATACATGAAGAAATAGTACAAATATCATCAAGATTGAATTATCTCATTATATCTTTAAATATAGATAGATAATTTCAATTAATTTGAGATTGAATTATTTTAAGTAAGAGAAATGTGGAATCTTACATTGGCTCCCTCTTTAAGATTCTTTTTCCTTAAAGAAAAAAGCTGCATAATAATTCACTTCTAGTTTATAACCAAAACTACATACTTTTGATAGCATCAATGATACTCACTTAAATTTATATGAAAATCCTTTATGTTAAACAAAACTTATCTTATGTTCTAATACCAAATTTTAAACTTTTGTTGTCTTCCAGAGTTGATGTTTGAAATCCTTGAGCATCAGGATCATTGTTGATCTTCTTCCACTTTGCTATCATTTTCTTCAAGACATTTGAAATAGAAATCATAAATAGCCTAAGTACCTTGGCTCTTTCAACTATAGAGCCTTCCATGCTCTCTTTTTTTTCTTTAACTCTTAGTTACACTCTTCCTAAAATATCTCATCAAATCACATTTGATTAGAGATAATAATAACCACATTTTTAATTCATGTATAATTGATTTGCGTTCTTACTCATAATTTCCAAATAGGCTCAATCTCATCTAGATTTCCTATCTAAAGAGATTCAATCATCTTAAATCTCTCAAAAGAGATTCAATCATTATCAAAAAACATAACATTGAAAATATATCATATATCATAAGATGAAGATTCTCATCTTTGTACCTTCATAATATCCATCATAATATTTGTATATGAAGTTGTATCATAATATATAAATCATCATATTAAAAATGTCAATTTTTTATATAGTTGCAAGATGATATGTAGTTGTATTTGTGTCAATACGATGGAATCTCTTTGATATTCCACAGTAAGAGAAATTCAATCATTGTAATATTGCATCTTCTAAAAGCTCAAAATAAAAATGGGTTTCCCTCCCTCCCTCTCTGTCTCTCTTGTAGTTGCATGTGTGTTCACTATTTTGAAACTCAATAAAAATCATATTACTTATTATGAATTTGATTACTCTAGTTGTTGGAGCTATATATAGCTCACCCTATGTAGACTCGGTCTCATCTACATATATGTAGATTGTGATCAATATAAAATAGCCTTTGGGAGCCTATATGTTGTGTACGTTCTCTCCCTCACACGTCTCTACATATCTTCTCTCTCCATACCTCAACATGGTATCAAAACTATCACAATTGACTATAACCAATTCCTTGAAGAAGACAATTAGGAAGTATATCTATGTAGTATCACTTCAATTCTTGATTCATGTTCTTTACATGCTTAAATTTGATGTGTTTGGTATGTTATGAGCATCCTATGTTATGAATTTTAAGAATAGAAAAAGTCAACTCGATCATCATCTAGATTGTAGATATGTTGAATTCACCTGCCACCTTCAATAGATTAATGCAGGATATCTTTAGGCCATATCTTGATGATTTTGTGCTTGTCTTCTTCGATGACACTTTAGTCTATTCTAAACACGAAGAAGATCATGAACCTCAACTTCGGATTGTCCTTGAGACAATGAGGTCACATAAGTTGTATGCAAAAATGAAGAAGTGTGCATTCTTCAAGCGTCATATTGAATATCTGGGATTCATAGTATCATCAGAAGGAATATCAGTGGACCCAGCCAAGGTCAGAGATGTGCTTGAATGGCCAACACCAGTATCTGTCAAAGAAATACGCAGCTTTCTTGGATTGACAGGATGGTATAGGGTCTTCATAAAAAACTATGCTTTGATTACAACACCTCTGACGGGACTCACAAGCTTTCTTCCTAGCAAATCCCTGGTCAATTTGGAGTTCTGTGTCAAACTTTTTTTAGATCAAGTAAACTAAACTTGAAATAGAAAAATAAACTAGACAATAGCTTTTCGTGCAAACTTCTACAACACAAGTTTTGTCACAATTACTCACTCTTGCTTTTCTACCAAATTTTTCTAGATCATCATCTATTCTTGGTTAAAAGTAAAGTGAAAATGTTTGATCATTGTTTATATTTCTCGTCTATGTTGGTCCGATTTATTCTTGCACACATGTTTCATCTATTGTAGGTCACTTTATTCTTGCCCATGTTTCATCTATCTTGGGTCTCTTTCTTTTGGAGTATGCTTTTTGAACTAAATGTCTTTCTTTACAAAATAGCTTCTACATACGACTTATTGTGTCGTACTTTTATTATTGTTTCGTATATGGTGTACAAATTCTCTGATCTCATATTGTATGTATATTCTCACCCAAATATGTCAAATTCTATAATCGTCAACAGACTTCCTTCTGGAAAACATTGTGTCCCTCTTTCAAGGACAAGGATTCCTTGGATGAAAAGTCAAGATGCTACTAATCCTTGAAGATGATGACTTGCATGATATTATTATTGGTAATTATGAATGTCCACCTCAACCAATTGATCCATTTCATGATAATACCATTGTAATAATTGAAGGATCTATCTTTGAAGAATGGTAAATTGTTTATAATGAGTGGGTCAGATGCATGAAGCAACTCATTGGTATATTCTTTCTTCTCTTCAAGCTTCTCTTATGCTTGACGTATGTAAACTTTCAGCCTCACAAGCTATATAGGAGTAGTTGATAGCAAAAGGATACTTCATGTTCATGATTGGTCTCTTTTTATTATTTATTTTGGTGCTATGTGAAACACGACATATCAATCCCAATGGTTACATAATTAACATTATATTCTTGTTAAGAAATCGGTTTATAGGATACTTCATGTTCGTGATTGATCTCTTTTTATTATTTATTTTGGTGCTTTGTGAAACATGACATATCAGTCCCAATGGTTACATAATTAACATTCTATTCTTGTTAAGAAATCGATTTATCTTACTGATGACACAACTTCTCAAGTCAAAGATTTAGGTGATTTATATCTTTGTACTCTTTCTTCAATAAGAATTTTACATGGAGTTTTACATGTTCTAGATCTACAAAGAAACTTCTTTCAGTTGCAAGACTTGTGGATCTTGGTCTCTTTGTCAGTTTTGACCATACCAAGTGTCGCATTGAGAAAGATGCCCAAACGATAGCCGTCGCTCCTCGCAATGGTAATCTTTTTTAGTTATCTTTAAATGAAGATATTGTAAATGTTGTTACAGCTCGTGGAGATCTTAACATCAAAATATGGCATCATCGCTTTGCTCACTCTAATTTTGCTAAGCTTGTCGATCTTTATTAGCATGACCTTGTTCAAGGTATGGAATTCAAAGCTTGTCCTCACATGGGTATTTGTGAATATTGTGCACTTAGAAATAATTTTCGTAAATCCTTTTCCATTTCCACCACAACTCATTCCAGAGATTTTCTTGATCTTATTCACATTGATATTTGTGAATCTTTTCCTCTATTGAAATCTCAATATCGGTATTTCATGACTTTTATTGATGACTTCTTAAGATACACCACTAGTTTTCTCTTGCGACACAAATCAGAAGCTTTATTGTCTTTAAGAAATTTCAAAAAGCTACAGAACTCCATACTGGTTGTCACATTAAGAAACTTCACAGTGATAATGGTGGAGAATACATTTTAAATGATTTTGATGATTATTGTAATAATTAAGGTATTCATCATGAACACACGATTCCCTAATCTCCTCAATAAAATGGTATTGTTAAATGTAAAAACAAGACTATCCTCAATGCCATGCAATGTATGCTCATTCATTCTGGCTTATCTTGATGTTTTTAGACTGAAGCAATCTCAACAGCATTATTTGTGTAAAATCATCTTCCTATAATTACTCCTTCTGGTAAAATATCAACTACTACTTGGATAGGTGAAACTCCTTCTATTTTATATTTTCAAACCTTTGGATGTATTGCTTATATTCATGTACCCAAAGAAACTAGCAAAAACTTGATCCTCTTGGTATGAAAGTTATTTTAATTGGATATTCAATTTTTTCTAAGGGATAAAGTTTTATGATCCATCCTCTAAGAAGGTAATCATAAGTCTTGATGCTATTTTCCATGAACAAGTTATGGGTAGCATATTATGGTCTTAGGAGGATGATGGGAGAACGTGTTTCCTAGAGGACATTGATGATACAAAGTCATTACTCTGTGCTTTTTTTTAAAAATGATGATAAATCTTCTTCACACAATAATATTGACTCTTTAATTTAGAATTCACAACGTGCATCTATTATTGCTAGTAATGACCTTGGCATTGATCTTTATGTTGATCTTCCAATTGATAATGAGCATGGTACCTGCCATTTTTATGATAATGATATTCTTGAGAATACTCTCAATATTTGTGAAGAGCTTATCTCTTATAGTGATGCTACAGTATCTCCACAAAAGGAATAATGGCAGGAGGCTATGGAAAGCTGAGTATGAATTTCTTCTCTCTAAAGGTACATGGGTTCTAACTAAGTTACCACCTCGATGTACTGCTATTAAATACAAGTGGGTTTATAAGACTAAAACAAAAGTAGATGAAACATTTGACAAATTCAAAGCACAGCTAGTTGCCAAAGGTTTCTCACAAATTGCAGGAGTGGATTATCAAGAAACTTTCTCACTTGTTGTTCGTATTATCAATATTTGGGTCTTGTTAGTTTTTTCTCTTGAGTTTGATTTGGAGCTTCACCGATGGATGTGAGAACTGCTTTTTTTAATGGGCGATTTAAAGGAAGAGATCTACATGCAACAACTAGAGGGATTTGTAGTCAAATATAAGGAAAATCTTGCTTATAGACTTCATCTCTCAAACAATCTTCAAGAGCTTAGTATCAAAATATTGATCTCTTTCTTACAAAACAAGGTTTTATCTCTTTTTCTTTAGATCCTAACTTATATGTCGAGCATTGCAATGATAGTTTTGTTATTCTTACTCTATATGTGGATGATACCATACTTGTCTTTAACAATCTCAACTTTCTTCAATAAGTAAAGAATGTCTTATCTTCTGCATTTGACATGGTGAATCTTCATGACATACACTTATGTCTTGGTATTCAGATTCAATGCTATCAAGAAAAGGGTGTTTTATTACTGCTCAAACAAATTTCGTTGAAGATACTAGAGAAGTTTTGTTTGGCTTTTGCACGTCCTACTAGTACTCTTTGTCTTGTGAGCTCTACCAAAAACTCACTTTCTATAAAATGATGAACAATTAGCATTACATCAACCTTATGCTAATCTTGTTGGATGTCTTCAATTTGTTGGCCTAAATTCTTGCCCCGACATTCTTTTTACTTCAAATTTTCTTTGACAATATCTTAGTTCTCCATGCCTTAAACATTGGACTGCAGCTAAAAAAGTCTACCTACCATATAACAATGATCACAAGACTAAGAACGCTTATAATCTAGGGGTGAAAGATACTACAAACTGGTAAGCATTTTCATTCCTTTTAAGACATGTACCCAATGCAATGATCTGAAAGAGATACATGTGGAACTATAGCCACATTCAAAGTATGGTCTTAGCATATTAGACTTAGCATCATGTGCTATACAAGATTCCCACCACTCAAAATTTTCCATGAGAAATCACCAAAAGAGAAACCTTAACCTGCATCATCCAAGCTGCCAGCAACAAAGATGGGCTCTTCTTGAGAGCCAGTATACGGAATACATCATGAAGAGTGAATATGCTTCATGAACCAAAATGTAGTTGGACATCACCAAAACCAATGATCTCCAATGCCAGGTCATTATCCAAATTGATAGATTTAATCATGCTATGATAAGAGTGAAACCACTCTTTATGAGTGGTCACACAAAAGAAACCCCTTGAATCTATCAACCAACACTAAGTATATATTAACAAAGCATCAATTAGTTTTTTGAAGCACCCAAAGAAGAAGCTACTAATATAAGATAATCAAATACATCAAGCTACACCACATTAATCTCCTCAATCTTAATGTTGGACTTGTAGATATAATTCTACGATCATCATTTTTTTCCTAGACTTTACCCTTTCTCTTTTCCTTGCATGTTCTTTGTGCATTTTATGGCACTCTTGCCAAATATGACCTACTTTCCCACAATAATAACAAGTAAGACCACACTTACGGCCATAGGACGAGTATAGGACTTATTGCAAGACTATCCACATGTCCTACTGTTAGAGTCGCTATCACAGTCATTTCCATCCTATCAGCCTCTTATAGTCAATGCATATGATGTATGGGAAGCATCCATATTCTTTCTAATCACATGTTCTATCAAGAGGGCACTCTCAACATCCTATAATTTCAGCCTAGCATAGAGAGCCATATGAAAAGTATTCCATGACTCTAGTAGAGTACCAAGCAGAAATAATAGATACAAAGTATCCTTGAACTTGATCTCTTGCAAAACTAAATGGCTGATAATGAAGTGAAACTCATTCAAGTGTGCAGACATAGAAGTCCCTTCCTTCATGAGAAGGTCCATCAACTCTGTTAGCTTGTATATTTGAGATGCATAACTTTGCTTGTCATAAAGATCCTTAATCTTTGTTGAAAGCTCATATGCAACTTGATTTCCAATTAGAACATTGTAGTGAATCAACTTAGAGAGTGATAAAATGATTATGGGCTTGCACAGCTCGTCCACTTCATCCCAATCCTCAACTACAATATTTTCCAGTTCTGTATCCCCATTTTTGAGTTGTCTAACTTGCAACTTCTTTACTAAACCTATCATATCTAGGTCTTCCAATAGCTCTAATCGGTCCCCTCTAGTTTCTCAATATTGAAGATATTAATGTTGCAAGAATCACTAGTAGCCATAATGAGACTAAGTATGTACACAGAAGGGCAAGATGGGTTGCTATAATACTATAATATACATAAGAGTTGTCATGGTGGTAACTTCTCTTGTCTCAAGTTTCCTCATAGACATTGTTCTTATTGCAATAGAAATGGTCACACTACATATGATTTAGGAAAAAAAATATGATGATACTTTATGTTTGTGATGGATCTCTTTTTATTATTGATTTTGGTGCTACAAGAAACATGACATATCAGTGTTGAGGGTTGAAATGACTTGATTTTTTGGCTGATTTTTGTTGTTTTTTAGGGCTAAATGGTTGATTTTTGATGGATTTTGTATAATAATTAGTTGTTTTGAAAGTGTTTGAGAGTGTTTTAGATGAGGATGAGTAGTTTTGAAAGGCTCATGATGTTTTGTAGTGGAGATATGATGTTTTGACATGTTCTGTTGTTGATGTTTTGATAGTGTTTGATTGGTTTTGATTGAGTTTGTTGAGATTTTGTTTTGCTCTTTATTCCTCTCTATGAGGGGTTGGAATAAGGATTGATGGAATTTGGGAGTATTTGGAAGCTTATTGATTGATTTTTTATGGTTTTTAATGATTCAAGTTGAGCTAAAGGCTTTCTAATGATCTTTTGTATGGTACTATAGACCCTTTGTGTTGAGCTTTTGTAGAGCCTCTATTTCTGTTTTGTTCTATTTTGTATGCCTTTGTAAGTGTGATGATGGATGAATGTGTAGCTTGGGTAAGTTTTCCAACCATGGTAAGAGATGAATGCGAGTTCAAAATAGCTCAAAGAAGTGGAAGAAATAGCTGCTAAAGACTCAAAGTAAAGAATGAAGTGATAGTGACATTGTTAAGCTACAAAGAGACACTCTAGTGGCTCTGGTGACCTTTCATATTAGACACACCTCTTGGTAGGGGTATCCACCATTAAAAAGGGGTTATTAATGATTATTCTTGATTATCCCATGGTACTATTGAGAGAGAGTATGTATAAGAGAGAGTGTATGTGAGAGATAGCAAAATCTATCCGAGAAAATGTATATATGAAGAGTGAGAGATTGTGAGAGAAAGCTATGGAGCCTTTGAAAAAAAATACTATGTGATGATTTCCATTCAAAGTGGTTATTCTCATGTGTCTTTGTGGTCTCTTGATGAATTCTATAAGGAATATGAAGAATCTAATCAATTTTTTTCAAGCTGAAGCCGTGGAAGAATTGTTTCTTTGAAGCTTCATGGACATTTCTTATTCCTGGTATTCTTTTCCTTGTTGTGGTCACACCAAATATGAAAAAGATGTTTGTTAGTGATACAAGATAGATTTTCTTGCACGTAGATTCCATGATTTCTTGGTGTCTCTCTTTGGGCTCCATGTTTTTGGTGCACAACGGGGAACACTGCCATCAACAAGCATCAGAAGAGGCTAGAAATGAAGGAAATGCATTGCTAAGAGGAGAAGAATTCAATGGATACTTACAAAGTTCATTCAACCACTAAATATTTTGAAATTCTCATTGCCAAAGCCACTTTCTATAATAAATTCATCCCAGAATGGGGAAAACATATTACCATCTTGATGCAGACTCTATGTGGTGGACTATTTTATCTCCTGTTGAAGCAACACAAATGTGTATCTTAGTGGCAAATTGTCTAGGAGCAAATTGCAGTGTAGAAACAAAGAGAATGACCATCCATTCATTGAGGAATTTCTAGACATCATCAAGTGGAAAATTGTGAAGAATCTTCACGAATCGTGGTCAGTGGAAGTTCACAAGAACAAGAAGGAAAAGAGTTAGAATCTGCTCATGGATGCTCAACAACAAGATACGTGTGGGACGCTTGGTGCACTGACAACCTTCTATTTGTCCAATTATCAACCCACAAATATCTAGTAGATAGAGTGTTCTTCACAACATATACTATTGAAACCATCAGAAGCTGGCATTACTATGATGATGGCACCACAACGATGCTCAGAAGAATGAGTTTTGATACCTTCAAAACTAAATATCTTCCCCTCTGTAGTGGAATGAAATCTGAATTCAAAAAAATTAAAAAGAAGGAAGTAGAAGAAATGTTGGCAAGAGAGTCCTCTAGACTAAAGCCCTTTAGATTCTATTTTGTGGAGTACAAACAAACTGGGTGGAGCTAACTCCCTAATGAATGACGTGATCAAGAAGCAAGCACTAGAACAAGTTCAAAGGTACATGAGAAGAGAGAAGGCAAAAATCAAAGCCAATAATGAGCTAATAGGAGAAGCTTCTTTTGATGCCCTAGCAGCGCTCTTTACAAAAGTCCCCATGGCGACTCAAAGTCCCCTTCCTAGTCAAATCCGTTGTGGAAATATTAATGTCAAGCCAACGAATGTAGTCTTGTTGCTTGTCTTTAAGGGAGAGTACAATGAAGACCCTAATCTTCATGTAGCAGATTTCATGGTAGCATATGTAGCTAACAATGCAAGAACCCCTGAGCATTGGTTGGCAATATTCATTGCCACTTTCAAAGGCACGGCATTTCAGTGGTATGAGAGACAAGCATTATGAACTTTTAGCACATGGGACGACCTAAAGTTGGCATTCCTTACTAAAGTCACGCATGAAGGTTTCAAAGAGTAGATGCAAGAGGAGTTCATGAATCCTCCATAAATCTAAGTTTGAACCTAAGTCACTCCTCTGGTGAATGGGTAGAAGCATGTCTCTAAAATGGAATATTGAAGAGATGGACCAACCATCACATGGATGAAGATATCCAAAAGGAAAACTAGAAGTTTGTAATTTTGTAGAATTGAGAAGACCAGTTAATCTACAAGCTACAATGGAAGGTGCAAGACTGTATGATGAAGTTGAAGCAAGGTTGTGTTGATGACCTCAGGAAGAGGAGTCTTACCTCCTCCCATGCCAAGAATGATATATCCATCAAATGTAGTCCTAGGGATGGCTCCCTACCCCTACCCTAGATGCAAACAGTACTACAATATGGTGTAGTGAATCCACAGTGACCGTAGATGACAGTACCTCAAATGATGATTCAACCACAACAATAATGGCCTCAAATAGTTCACCCAATGGAAACCCAACAACAACAATGGAACCCTACCAATTGGAACCAACAACCCCTAGTATTAATAGGAGCTTTGAATTAGAACCACAACAAAGGACCCTTTGGATCAACTCAACCAATGTATGCGGTGATTATAGAAGCTTCCCAAAACCCTATTGCAAGTACTCGAGGAGAAGAGAATCTGAAGGATTACATGTCCAGTTCAATTGCAAGCATCAAGAAGGAGTTGATGGATGTGATTACAAAACAATTGTGGATGCTAAAGGTAAATACAAGAAACATATCTAGTCCTGCAAGAGGTGGAAGAGATGTGATGTGATCTAATACATAGAGTGGGAAGTACCATCAAGCGAGACATTTATCCATTGAATGTACTCGAAAACCAACCATCCCTTAGAGCCTTGTATTTGTACATGTATTGTTTAAGAAAGAACCATATAAAAGATATTTACTCTTTGAAGGAGATGCATGATAGAAGGAAGAAAGATGAAGAAGCAAGATTCAACTTGTTGGAATCCAAGATGAGAACCCCAAGATATTGGACCAAATCCTAGAGAGTTCGATCCTAATTTTGGCCCAAGGAGGTTTCCCTCTCAAAGTTAGAGAGGATGACCCTAGAGATCAGAAGTTGAGTATTATAGATGTGGAGAAAAGAGACATATCTCGCCAATTGTCCAAACCCTAGAAGGTCCATGACTACAAACCCCTCTACTGTATTGATGCAAAAGAGAAGGCCACATTGCAAAAGACTATCCTAGTTCAGCTCCTGTAAAAGCTACCCTTGATACCCAACAGAAGGCCCAAGGATCTACCTTCAATTTGGTGGAATTGGCAATTTTCGCAATAATGCGTGCTAAGAAAAAATAATCCACATTTCCAAAAGAGAACATTCACTTTGCCAAAATGGTGAAGTTCAACCTTCCTAAGGAGAAATAGAACAGTGCATAGCCAAACAATGTAGTATAGAGCATTCCATAGGTTATAAGAAAAGATAACGTCGATTCCTTCCAATGCTATCACTATCCTTGAATGGTGGAGCACAAAAAAGACATGTGCAAGCATTAAGGTTCATCATTTTCTATTGAAGGACAATCTGAATCTACTTTATTCCTTAAAATTTTCTACTTTTTGTTAGGAACTTTTTGAATGATGTTGGAGGCCAAGGTGAGAGTCAGCAAATGGAGCTTCTGAAGGCATTCTTAAAATACAAGCATTTGATGGGAATTGTGAGAGACCCTTGATATTGAGCTCTCCACCTTGCTACTTTGAATGAGGTTCTTATAAATATTCTTAATAGTTTATCCATAGAAGAAGTTCAAATAGTATGTGATATAGCTAGGGTTAGTCAACAAGGCTATGAGGTCATATACGGTCTGATAGTAGCAACTACATTGGCTTGTAGCAAAATAAAGCAAGTGATTTTGTCTCATCCATTTTGACTGAGAGATGTAAGATGAGCACAAAATATATCCATCACTAATTCAATAGGAATGCGCTTTTTTATTACCAACAAAATGAAAGTGGAGGGAAAAGAAGCTAGAAAGATTTCTTATGACTATGATAACTTCAACAATATTTTTGTTGACCTGGTTAAGTTACAATGTGCCATGGCTCATTTCTACAAGGTGCAATGCTCGGAAGTATTGACTTATCCTAATATAATATTATGGATTCAATATAGTGTACTTGTTTCTCCTAAGTTTGTACCAACTATGATTGCCATGTTTTGTTTCAACCTTGGAGTTTGTTATCAAGCTTGACGAATGCCAAATAGTAAAGGGAGGCAAATTGAAGAGGGTGGGGCTTAAATTGATGAATTACACCATGGACTATGTAAAAGATAGCATGCTTGTTCAACCGTTTAGTGTACAATCAGAAAAGAAAAATTGGTGGCTAGCAGTAGCCAAAATGCCCAAGGAGACCCATAATGTTCTCTCTTGGATCTTCCAACATACTCCATATCCACATATGATTTCCAAGTAACAAGTGGAGAGAAGCTCCACATGAAAGGAGTCAAAGAATTCAATGTTAATTGGCACTTGGGTGACGATCTCAAGACTATAAAGTGTATGTTTAATTATGACACTAAGGCATTAGCATCATTGCCTTGTTCATTTTGGATGAAAATAAATAATTCTTTTGAGATTGTAGATAATGTTGTGTGGAAGGAAGAAGCACTAGCATGCATTAGAAATGCACCACCAAATATGTCATGTCTTGATGAGAATTGGAAAGGCATATTTTCAATTAACATTGAGAATGTACATTTTTGCACTTTGCATTGCCTCATGCACATATTTGACAAGTTATTGAAGTTGCATATCAAATATGTATATACAATGGAACCTCCCTCCAAATGTGAAGTAGCTATTGAGAAAGTCAAGGAGAAATTAAATTCATTAGGTATACGAGGCAAGGTAAAAATTGAAAAAATATATCAGGCATAACTTATGATGTAGCACATAAAATATCAATGAGTGGAATGAAGGAGAAGATATTTCTAAGCAATATGACTGGCAAGCCATCAAAGTTAAAGTGGGAGTTGTGGAAAGATTAATGCAAATGCAATACAAATTTGGAAAGAGACCCTAGTCTTAAGAATGCCCAGTTGGCATTCTTTTGATAAGGTAGTATGTATAATGCTAAAACAATCAAAAAATCATTCCACTCAAGTTGAATTTCATACACTGGTCAATGATTTTACAAAGCTAGTTGTCAATGCACAGGGAGAAACCAACATCACTCACTACATGGTATACCTTCAATTCTACTACTGCATGTTCTTTAATATTTGGATACTTTACTGCTCCAAATCTAATGTCAATTCTCGTACCTTTGCAACACATATTATATGCTCATGGATCATTTTTTTGGGAGAAACATAGGTCTTTGAAAGTGCAGAGCACCCAAGGTATAGAAAAATCTCATTACCAGGCTTGTGTTGCATATTTTAAGAACACTTGTTATGGAGGTGGTCATGTCAAGGAAAGCTAACTTGTAGAAATGTTTGATTGATTCTGTCGATGCACCTCCAATCACTCCATCACATTGAAGAATGCTAAGGCTACCACATTGGCTAAATCTCTCAAGCAACAAATCCACATATATAATAAGGACAGTGGCAAAACACATATGTAGTGAATACACATGCAACATGGTGCACGTCAAGGCAAAGGCAAGGGTCAAAATGGGCATGCATGTAAAACCACATGTGAACCTCCCTTAAATCCTAATACTAGGTTTCATATCAATAGAGCTCTTTTAGTTCATTTCCTATTTCATACTTTTATTGTTGTCTTGTCTTCTTCTCTTCTAATCCACCTCATGACTCGCACGAAGAAAACTGCATGATGGCATCCACTACGAGAAGCACAAGTTTTCACTTCTCCACTGTGGCAAGGCAAAGAGATCCCCAATTTCACCTAATGGGATGACTCCAATAGCAACACAACCTCATCATCTCCATGTCCTCCCCCCTCCCCTAAACTATCCAAAGGCTCGAAGACCCTCCCTCAATTGGTCTTGGAGACTTTGAAAAGAGCTCACAAGCAAGAAGATTCTTCTAAAGAGGAAGAAGCAAGTGAGGATGTAGAAGCTGACAACAAAAAACCGAAGAATAATGAGGGTGACACCTCTATGGATGAGAAAGGTGGAAACAATGATGATGAGGGCAAAATTGACAATAATATCAATAGATCCCAAGACAGGATAGAATGGCCAGAGACTACTTGAGATGAAACTAAGGGCACTCAAAGGGTGGCAAGGGCCCCATGTGACACCCCAAGCTAAAAACAAAGTGAGCTAGACAACTTCTTTCTCCTCCTCCTCTAGTGCCCCTCCTCATCACTCTAGAACCAAACCGGGCCAAGCAACCCCACCTAAGCTCCAATTGCAAGTCCAACAAGCACAAGGATGGCAACCATGGAGAGGTCCAACAAGACAAGTCCCAGGGCAAAGGCTAAAGAAGAGAAAGAACTATCACCTATCGGCTTTCAAGAGGATGCGCAAGTACCAAAAGAGCACGGAGCTACTAATCAAGAAAGTGCCCTTTGTATACTTAGTGAAGGAAATCCTTCACTCTTATGGATATCAATTCCTCATGCAAGGGATTGCAATGAAGGCTATCCATGAAGCTATAGAAGTGTACCTTTTGTTGCCCTTTTTGAGGATGCATATCTTTGAGCAATTCATGCCTAGCAGGTGACTATCATGTAGAGAGACACGTAGTTAGCTAGATGGATAAGAGGAGAGAGAGATTAGAGCTGCCAAAGACCTACCATTTTTGTAACACACTACATGCAATGCACTTTGTGAACTTCAACATATAATGAAAAATATTTTTTTAAAAAAAATTGTGCCTCAAATGTCTCATCTTGTATTTGTGCATGAGGGTGTAATGATTAAATTTGCAATATCAATTGAAAACTCGACAATTAAGTATAATAAGAAATGGATTATCAAGCCAATAGTCTAGTTAACGTTTCTGTTTTGCTGAATGATAAGTTAGCATGTGTCATACAAGTGACGAAGTACAAGAAAATTTTCAAAAATCTATTGGTGAAAAAATTTGTGGTTCAACAAGCTATTGAACTTAGTTTTGGCTCAAAATGCCCAAAAATGCTATTAGAAAGGTGATGTGGGTAGTTTAGGAAGCCTTGGATGGTATGACATGTGAATGGGTAGGAGTTGCAATAAAATTATATTTGTATTATAATGCAAAGTAAAAATGGTTTTTTCTTTATAAGACTATGCTTATAATCCTAGAGCTCAATACAAGTTTTAGGCCATCTTTAGGCACTTGATTTTCTCATGGGCTTTCTTCCATCTCTTCTTGGCCTCTGGCAGCAACCCTACCTTGATGCTCTCCTACATGGCAGCCTCAATGGCTCCTATAGCTTTGCTAGTCCCCACAGGCTATAGTATCCTTTTGCGCAGCATGTATCAAACATGTTATTCACCAACTCCTTTTTAACAAGAATGATCTTGTGTGCATTCGAGGTGATGGTGGGTGGACGCACACAACACTTTTGATAGGGTCTTCAGGATAGAGAGCTGAGCCCATCCGTTTGAGGTGAAGGTGGCATGGTCAATGGCTATATTAGCAATGGGGATCCTACCAATGCAGTGCCCTGTGGAGGCATCCTTCCCGAATGCTCCTTGGTCCTTCTAGCAACTTGTAAAATCATCGATGTCTTGACATGAAGTTAGCTCAAAATAGTACATAGTAAAATAAAGTGTCTAGACAAACTATTAATACACTTACTTCTTGGTTGGTATCATCGACAACATTCCAGGATTTGGTCAAGTCCACACTTGGCTTAGACTCGTCGATTGAGGGGCTAGATGCTATTCCAAGGGTACATGTCTTGCCACCAAGCTAGCATCATTGCCTCAAACTCTTGGGTGCCAACCATGGGCATGCTCTACTAGGTCCATGATGGCATTTCGAAGAGCTATGAGTGCCCTCTCTATGTCTTCTAGCTTCGGGTTGCTATACTCTATAGGTAGATCATTTGTTATGAGGAGAAAGTCATTGGCCATTGGCAACATCGACAATGCCTCATCCTCCCTCACTCCAAAAAAATTCTCTACATCATGGAGAAATACGAATTCTTTGTTGTCAAAGAAGACTTCACTCATACTATCTATGTGATAGTTTGCATTGATGATAGAGGGTGCAACCTCTTGCTCGCCGAAGCTACCTTCTAGGGTATTATCCACAACAATTATAGCTCTATTGACCATAAAGTCTAGAGCTTTTGTCTCTTGTGCAAACTCTACTTCCTCTTGAGCATTGTCCATTGTTGAAGGCTTTGGATCAAGGACATCCTTCAATAAGCTTCCCCCATGCTCTTCACCATATCACTATGACTGCAGGCAGGTCCTCACCTACCTACCCTGCAAGCTTTGACTATAATTTTTTTTGAAAGCTCCTAATCCATGGAAGCTTGGGAAAATCCTATCAGAAGCTCCACTTGTGCAAGTGAAATTATCATGTCTAAATTCCCTCCATTGGCATAACCACTTTGTGGAAAGGCTCCGTAAGAAGCTCCTCCTAGACCAATATCTCTTCCTTCTCCTTCCTTACAGTAGCGTAAAATGCTACTACAATTAAAATTCAAGGAAATAAGTTGTGAATGTCAAAAGAATCAACCTTAAAAGCTAACTGAGAAGCTAGATCAGGATGGAAGGCATCTCAATGCTAGACATCCCTCTTATGGCCTTTAGCTTGGATGCCAATAGTTATAATTCCCCTTTTGCATGATCACATCAATATTTTCTTTGCCCTGACCACACCAACCATAGGAAGCCAGTGCTATCCATCCAAGAGAAAAGCAAATGACAAAGTCGTGGACAGAGCTGAAAGGCGAGGAATTCAACACAAATTGAGTTGTTTACAACTATTGTTCCCTCTTCTTTCTCCCATTAAAATGGTATGAATTGAGCTCTAAAAGATGTCTTGAAACAAGATCCAGTAGCCTTTGAGGAGAAGGAAGTTATGGGAAAGAGATAGAAGGCAAATCCTCCAGAACGATAAGTTTACTACTATATTTTTCTTCTAATATAACCGTAATGCGGTAGCAAAAGCTAGACAATGTTTAGAATGACATGGATGCAGTCATTCCAAACAATGATTAGCTAGGATTGATGTGGCTGCAGCACAGCAGATAGGCCTAATTTTGGCTAACAGATGGATTGCGTATTTAAAAATAAATTTATTACTACATTTTGCTTCTAATATAGCTGTAATGGGGATATCTTTATGCATTCATGATCTAACTTAAAAATTACATTGGGAATGGCCATATTTCTTTTTTTAAAATAAAAAGGTCATTTGACATCAATTTTGTAAGATAAGGTGAATATTTTGGTCAAAACTAGCTTTGAATAAAGGTTACGAGAACTAGCTTTAAATAAGGATACAAGAATTGGCTTTGAATAAAGGTTACAAGAACTGGCTTTGAATAAGGATATATTCAATTAATATTATCTAATTGAATATTTTCAATTTGAGTAAATATTGTATTTGTTTCTATAGACTCAAATAAAAATGGTCTTTCTTGATTACATTATTAACCATTTTTGGAACATCTATATTTTCAATAGATTTACCTCTTGATACACGATCAAATATCCTTAATAAATTTTAAGAAATTATTATCAATCCTTTCTTCTATTTGATATAAATTATTATTTTTATTTCTTAAATTATTCAAAGAATATCCATAAACATCAAAAACAAATCGCAGAGCTTAAGTAAGTCTTTGCTATACTTTTTTATTTTAAAGAAAAATTGAAAATATGGATACATTGCTTAGAAATTTGAGAGAATATCAGACATTGAAAATGATAACAGCACGGGAAGGGAAGCTTTGGCGAGACCCTTAAATGAATTATATCAGGTAATATTACCTAATCTAAGAGATTATTTATCCAAGGGTTCCCCTTATGGTGAACCTTTTACTGGATTTGAAAGGAAAGCTAATTTATGCATTCGTAAATACCATGAGATGGAGGATAATTATTATCCGTAGATAGTCAAACAGCTATTGCCTTTATTAAGAGATACCCAACAAACATCCGATGCTTGCATACAATAGCTAATCTATGTATGGCCTAGCATTTGTAGTACATTAGAGCCGTCTATGGTGGATTTTTATCCTTTTCTGTTTAAGTATTTAACGATGAATGAGTTTGCACCTATTGCAATTTGTTTTATCTTCAATTTGCTACTTTCTTTTATCCTAATCATGGTTTCTTTTACATTTACAGGTGAAAAAACGGCAGATCTAGAAAAATTGTCAGCTTACGAGCGTGGGTTTGATCTCTTTAGTGATGCTAGAAGTCGATTTGATATATGATTTTATGTGGTCCTTTTTCTATTTATTATTTTTTATTTAGAAGTAACTTTTTTATATGGATTTTGGTCTATGATGCTATTTGTTTGGATTTTGACTATTGGTTTTCTCATTGAATGGAGGAAAGGCATGCTTGATTGGGAATAAATGGTTTGCAGCAAACTCGCTTAAACTATTTAAGCATTCAAATCTTATCTAGGATTTGAACCTGTGAAGAAGGGTTTCCAACAGATTTACAGTCTGTCGCTTTTAACCACTCAGCCACTCTCCTAGGTTGCTTGGATTTAGACCGAAGCACACTTCTCTAGGCACTGCCCAGTCCAGGATTTCAAAAACCTTTACTTATCTGATGCACTTGAATGGAATTGATTGATACGTTATGAATCTCTCTTATTATAATGTTATGTTTTATTGGGTTCATGTTCAGAATTTTGAATGTTCTATTCCTGCTAAATGTGTCATTTTTTTGTTTAATATTGCATTTCTGTTCCTATTCATATGGGATTTGACTTTTAGATTTCTAGGGAATCTTTTATTCCTTTGTACTTTGTTATTTTTACTTTTGCAAAAAAGACTCCTAGAAAAAAAAACTATGAACCCCACGATAGCTATAGTATATCCACCCTTCATCAGATTGAGAATCAACCCCTTGACCTTTTCACGATCACGCCAAATCTTGGTCAATTCAATACAAACCATTTTCATGTCTAATGGTTTTAGCAAAATAATGGGTTTATGTGGCTTTGACAAAGTAATTTTTAGCTCTTCCACTTTGGGGCTTTTGAGTCCTGCATTCGCCAAAACCATATTATGCAAGTGTAATAATTTAATTAGATTCCTGCTTCCATCATAACTTATGTTTTCGTATTTTAATAGGTTCACCAAATATCATAGGGCGCCTTCACGCAACGAAATAGAACTGAAACTATGCAGTTATCCTAGGTTTCAACATTATTACATAAGCCTGGCTTTCGAACCGTACATGAAACTGATGGCCTCATACGGCTCTTCCCATTGTATCGAGCCCTTTCCTATTTAATCATGACACAAGGTTAGGCTTGTCTTAAGTTATGTAGAAAGGTCAATTCAATATGTAATCGAAATGATACATGCTCTAACACACATTACATTTATTATATACGATTTATCATTATCTACTACATTATTAAAAATTCATGGGTTTCCGCGTCGGCTTTAAAGCTTAAGGAAAAATCCCATTTTCAAAAACATACGGCTTGGCCGGCCCTCCTTTGGGGGAGTTTTTGAAAGTTACTACGTTTCCCAACCAAAAGTCTGGACACGAGCCATACTCCGTGGGGAGTGCGAAGAGTGTAGATGGCCTATCTTAGACAAATCTATCAATAACTTACCCTTTTCAGACATTCAAAAAGGCTCAATGGCGATCCCCAATCTGTCGTTGCCCTGCTCTCTCCCGCTACTATGATGACGAGTCCTTAAGTATAATTAGCACTGTTAATTGTGAGGCCACGAAGCTTGCACTCATTCATTTTTCATATTGCTCTTCAAGCCTTCTGCTTCTATAGCTTTAAGGGTAGCCATTCCTTTGCTAAGGCTTGAAAGTCAGCTGAATATTTTAGCTATTGGTAGGAGGTCTTGACAATTTCTTTTTGCCTTTGATTGGAGTTTACATTACTAATATAATAGCGCTGGCTATTTTACAAGACTAACGGATCACACCGGGGAATAATGAAGCGAAGTCCATTTTGCTTTCCCTTATTCTTGTTTGATCTTTTATTCCAAGTGATGTTTGTGATATTTATGATGGTTTGTAAAAAAAAGGTGCTTGTAAAATATTTTGTTATTTTTGCTATTCATCAAGCATTGTCTGTTGACAGGATCATAAGCTCATCAATATCACTTTTAGGTTATGGTGATCAAAAATCAAGTTTCCTTGTTATGTTGTTATCCCGGCCAAGCAAAAACATAGCAACTATCCATATCTATGACTTCAACATATGACTTTTTCTCAATAAGCAAGCTTTTGAAAAGAAAAAGGTTGCTTATTGAGATCCACTTTTCTTTTCCTTGTCCGGAACAGATACTCTTTCCTAATGAACTCTTACAAACCAGAAATTTTGTGACTTTTGCCCTATACTATTCACTGAGGATAGAGGGACTTGAATCCTCACGGTTATGCAATAACTAATGGTTTTTCCTTAGCGTATTCGACAATTGAAAAATAAGGCCTAAAATAAGCAGGAATAATGCCAGCAAATAAACAATAATAAGGCTAGGTTTTTACAATGTGTATTTGCAAATAAGAACACCATGATATGACAAAAGCGTGATGGCTATTCTTGTTGTTTCCAGGATTTTCTAGTTCTTCGCAAATGAACTAACTAGCACATTAGGATGTATGAACATAGTTCTATTGACCAAAACTTATTAACATACATAGTTAATTATTAGATCTAAAAATGTTGGCGTAGGTGAAGAAAGCGGAAAAAATACTAGATCAAAGATAAAAGGATCCCACCCATCCGCTCTGCATCTGAAACAGAATTACTTCCAAGCCTGAGCATAGCGATAGGTATGCTAAGCGGTTCAGTGTGTTTTCAGGGGAACAGTGATGGAACTGGTTGTTAGACCCCTGGACAACTGGTATTCTGGACTTGGGGATAAGGATTCAACTATCATAAGCTTTATGGTTATCGTAGGAAAAGGTTAAACTGCTATTTCTAAGACAAAGTAAGTGTACACAGCTTAAATAAATCAACCAAGCCCCATCCCTAGCAATACGATCTCACGATTGGCCAATCAATCACCTATATGCAATTGCCATTGGAGTCCTTTAAGGCTCCGTTCACATATTGAACGAGGATGATTGAGGTCATCTCGAGTCAGCGGAGGTGCGATGGAAAATCCTAATAGAATGGAATGTGCAAAGTGTATCTATTGGTACTACCTATATTACACTTCCTTGGGGGTGAACGGAGGAGCGATTCAAATCACACACTAGCAAAGGATACTTACAAGTCGTACGGCTTGGTTCCATTTGGTTACCAATGGACCCACAACTTGTTGTAGCAAATTTCATGTGGAAGACTAGACCGCCCATGCCCTATTGATTCAAGAAAAACGGGAATCAAACCCATGGCTTCTGATATGACAAACCAGCACTCTAACCAACTGAGCTATTTTCCCACGTGTAATCAATGGGTACAAATAAATTATCTGTCGACAGAATTCTCAATCAGCATTAAAATGCCCATAAACTAGCTCAAACAAAAGTATTGCAGATAAGTGGCCTAAAATAAGGAACAAAAGGAAAACTTATATCATATTAGCGTTTAATTTGAAACTTTCTATTTGCCATTATCCCAGCTATGTCCTTAATGAAATTTCGTATATTCTTGCACTTTACATCCCCTAAGACAATTTGGCTTAGAGGTATAGAGCAGGCAGCAAAATGCAAATGTTTGTTATGTCAGATCAAGCCAATTAACGCTTTCTCCATTCACCACATCAGCAGGTAGCCAATATTTGTTAATTGATGCCTTCGTGGCTTTTCTATTAGAACTTATGTCAAAAAAACCCTTTCCTCGGCTTCGTTTCATGGGCCAATCGTATGAATTGACGTAGCCATACAATAGAAAATATTAGCTGCAAAGATACAATCACAGAGTTCCCACATGACATAGAAACTTCCATTCGAAAAAATAAAACTGATACAAAAGCAAATTCCAATAAGGTCTTAGTTACATAATCAGTCATGATTCCATTAATCCTATAATGTCAAATATTTTTTTTTTTTTGCAATTAAGTCTAGTGATCAAATCATATAAATTTCTTGATCTTAATGCTCTCAAGAAAATGACATAACGTATCCGATATCATTCCAAGTGGTACTCGTGTAGCAAAAGCATTTCATCAAAACCTTTGGGTGTAGTGAAGCCTGGATTATCCTTGTCTCTTAAAAAGCAGTAATACTATGCAATTTGATAGAAACTTTAGTGATTTCAATTAAAAACAACATGGACAAACTATTAATATTTGATTGTTTAAGGCCTATTGGCTTTTATGCGAATCTGAATGGCTTTATCGGTGGGCTTTCAAGCCTTTCTAGCTGGTCTTTGGGCTTTTTTCGAATGAATGATTGTTTTTGTAATTGATTAACGGAATGGATTTGTAAACCATACGGAATCACTATTTACGAAAATAGGATTAACTAATTTATGCAATTCCTCCGGAGAGATGGAATCTATCAGAGATACAATAGAGATTCATGATCGATTGGCTTCGGATATAGCTATAAAATCTTTACGTACATTCAGTACAACTAAACTATCTGGGATTTTGCGTGTTATCAATCCTTCAAAGCATTTCTACATCTTTAAGAAACGTGGACTGGAATGCAGGCATTCTTCATGTCTCATATGTGTCCAATTGGTTGAGAAACCACTGATCCATTTGAAATTGATACAACTTGAATTAGCCTTTCCCGTCAATCTCTTTATCATGTCACTATATAAAGAATCAGTATTCATTAACAATAAATGGCCATATTTACAGGTAATGGATCCAAGCGCATTACGAGCAATCCTTAAGGATAAAAATGTTTTTTACAAATCCACAATAGCTCTTCTGTGCCTAAAGCCATATAAATTTTTTTAAAATGGCGCGAAAGGTTTTCGATAGCCTAAATGTGCGCCTGTATCCAGTAATCCCTAAAAAATGACTCTCTTCTCCTTTCTAGAATAATATTTTCTACCTTCTCCCTTTCTCATACATGGCCGATTGATTTCCGTTTCTTTCACTTTAGTCTTTTGAAAAAAAGAGGCTAACAGCACACATTCCAATAGCTTTTATTGACAATTGGCCGTCAACATAAGGTTTGTTTTTTATATTTATAAATGTTTGTATCGTTTGCTGATAGCATATAGTACTAAATGGCAGCACTGACAAAAATAAGTGCCTGCACTTTGGCTTAGTATGCAAGTTCTCAGAAAGCAATTCAAGCCTAATAGTTGATGGTATGGTAATGAAGCCGTGGAGACACCTAATGTCTTTAACCACTATCATACCGGCTAAGGTCTGCCGGTCTCCAGATCATGGCTATGATTAAACATATTAGTCAACTGCAGGCAATCTTGACTTTATAGTATAATGAAAAAAGACAACAGGTTATAAAAGTGAAAAAAATATACCACAAACTTTGGAAACTAATAGAAAATACGAATACTTGCATCATCTCAGAAGATCATACTGTTATGATTAATAAAGGTGCTTATTGTAGAAAAGGGAACTTTTATAGGCTTAGTAACTGACGCAATACTGCCATAATTTCTATAAAGAAAACCACGCAAAATTAACAGATAAGATTATTGGAATTGAAAAAACAATGCTATGTTGCTTTTTTAAAAAGTTATTTTAGTAGCCTCTTGGCTAACGATTTTCTTGTGTGATAACGTTTAGGTCATAAATTTCATTTGGGAAAGAAGGTCAGTTGGACAAATTGCCAAACTTTTTATTATTCTTTCTTGCTTAACACTTGGCTTAAACTATTTTCGACATGATTGGCTTGGTGATTAAACCAAATCGATTTAAGGGTCATTTAATAAGAATTTATTGTATCACTTATAGGTTAATTTAAATGAATCTTCCGTGTTGCACTAAGTTACTCACAGAAGTATGCATACATTTTGAAAAAGTTTCGAGGTAAACACCCATCCAAATAGGTAGAGTCAGAAATCTAGCGTTGAAACTGTAAGCTTAGTTCAATGGGATGAAATGAAAAAATTCTCCTTGCTTATCTTAAATATGTAGCCTAATAAAATGCTCTCCAAACCAGGCCAGATAGTTTCCTTTCACTCGGCTCACTCACCTAAACTCTTGTCGCCATGAGTTTAGATACCCGAACCGCAATTAAATGGATTTCAGCTCTTCATATGAAGGTCTCTATATAGTAAAAGTAGAGAAGTGGCTTTTGCTTTGAACTAGTTAGATTTCGTAAAACATCCGATTGTTGTTCTATTTATTGCTTTCATCCATTTGGATTTGCAGTCAATGTGATATCATTTAAGTGTGCAACGCCCATTCATGATGATTCATCGATGTCTATTGATTTAGGCTCTTTCTCCGTTACCCTACACAAATGGAACTTACACAGATCAAAGCCTTTGGTCCCTGACCCTAATAGCAAATCACTGTAAAAATACCTAAATTACCTACCCTTTCATAACTAGACCTTTAGAATTGCATATAGCGTACTTGCTTATAGGAGACATCAAAAGTATGCTTTATCTAGCTTGCGTACAGAATGACGTATAGAAATTATGAAAAATTTTCGTAGCTTACCATACAATTTAAAATAAGCCCCTATTGTCTGTACAAAAATGAGGCCTGTGTACTCCTTAAGAACACTGCTTTGAAAAGGCTTGGTTTTGAGAATGAGGCTCTATCCTTTAACGGAGGCTAAGCGGCCCTTAATTTTTATATAATCAATAAAGGCTTTGATGTATTTCATTTAGCCGTCACCTCAGTTATTGACGAGATGTTTGGTTTTGGTTGGGTTTAAAAAGATACTATGAGTCCTTTGTTCTAAATTTCCAAGATCCATCTTTCACTTACGAGAAAATGGAGTAGATTGAGTTTTCATGGGATAATACTGATTTGGAAGGGCTAGAAGACAAAAGAGAGCATGAAAAATGCTTTGATATGTATATATAATATGGTTAGGCACTACTACAAATGAAAAAGACCATGTTTTGAGAAGGGAGAGAAAAAGTCACTTTTTGGGTTAAAATTAGTATGCCTACTACTGATGTGGCAATTAGGAGAAGTAGTGGAGCATAAAGTAGGTATGTAATTGCATGTACAAGGTCCCAAGTATCACATGTGTGGGTATTAAAGAATAGGAGTTGATTTTGAGGGCCTTCAATGCAAAAAAGTGTATAGAAAATGCATATTTCAACTTGCAATATGATTGGGTGCCTTTTAGAAAAAGAAACCCATTGTCAAGAATTTTTTCATAAACTAAAAACCCTTAGAAAAGCAAAGTGTGATGAAGTCCTCATGCTTATTGGAGTTATGCTATGATGTGATTCAGAGAGTAGTCAAAGCAAAGTTTCAAACCAAACACGTTCTAAAGTACTTATCCATGGTGAGCTTTTTGGCTACTTCCTTATGCTGCAGAGAAAGTAAATGAGAAGTCAAATGAGGATGAGTGGAAAGAAAAGTTGTCGGTTAAGGCTGCTTATATTTTACTGGAAATTTGTGTACTATCTAGGGAAGGAAGAAGACAAGTTGTTTTTGAGATTTCCAAAGCATTATCATCTTTTGTAAGTAATACACTAAAGAATAGCATGAAAAAGCACCTTAATTTTCAATCAAGATGACAAAAGTTATGATCGATTCTAGTTTGGTTTAGTTTTAGGCAAGTACTCTCCAAGTGATTGATCTTGATCATCTAGAGATCCATATGTTGGATATGGAATGCTTTACATCTTTGAACCATGCGCTTGAAAACTCATTATCTCCAATTGTAATCTTTGCAATAAATTATGACATTTGCAATATCAAAGGAATATACATTTTGAGTCCTCATGGTATTCCAAATGATTTGCTTGACCATATGGTGATCATCCTAATACTTCCATACACATTTACAAAAATAATTCAAATTTTAGCTATTCATGCACAAGTTAAGATTTATAGGTAGATCAAAATAATCTTACTTGGGGGAAATTGGACTGAAGAAATCCTTACAGCATGTAGTTCAACTATCAACTCTTGCAATTATAGTGCCCTAGATAAATGGCATGGATGAAAATTTGAAGAGTGACTTGGAAAGTATCATATAACTCTTTTTGGATACCAGAGAATTTGCAAAGCTCCTACAAGAACAGTCTTGTTTGTGAGATTTTAGAGAAGGAGGAACAAGAAACTGCTAAGCAAGTGACTGATCCAAGGATTTAAGATGTTGAATCAGAATGTACATGTTAGCATATTCAGCCTCATGTAAGATCTTGTAATAATTTCAATCAACATGGATGTTGCAAACTTGCACACAACATGAAAGGAAATAAGAAGGAAAGCATAGATCACAAGCACACCAATTAGGATAATAACCCCAATCTCAAAGTAAAGACCTCATGCATTGGACCACTTAAGGAATCTCACCACAAATTTTCACATAACAGCAAATCAATGAGAACTCAGGTAGCAAACCTCTACCATCCAACCGCCATGCTACTATTGAATTGGGATGTTTTCAAATATATTAATGGATTCATTTTCATTGGGAAAGAGCTGGACAGATGTGTGCGAACTACTGTTGATGTTATTGATGAAGATTTAACATCATTTCCCTCTACATTGTGAATGGTGGCAGCATTAGGTTACATCTTTCTGTTGCTAATGATCGAAGGGTGGCAATCAAATAAAAAGCTTCAAAAGCTTAATTAAAAAGCTTAAACATTTAAAAAGCCTTTAGGATTTCCAAGTTTTCAAAATGACAAAAACTTGGCAAGCTTAATGGAAAGCAAAAAATGTTAGGGAAGCATTCAACTCACAACATGAGAACTAAACTATATGAGGTGAAATAAACAAAGGACCGGCCCTTCCCTTGATAGCAAAACTTGTCTCTTGTGTGAAGAGAGAGGAGGGTCCCACACAAGTGTGTGGATATTTGTTTCTGTTGATCGAATTTGCAAAAAACTTGGATATGGTCAAGGTTCGAAATAGTATAACAAACTTCAAAAGAGATATGAGAACTTTATGTAATTGTTTCCTTCAAAGTTTGCATTTGTCGAACATTGTGCAAGGTGTTAGATACTCTTCATAGAGTGTGTTTTTGTAGAGCTTAAAGTTATAAGAGGCATAAATGGTTGCTTGTGCTCATGTGTTGGTTGTGTTGTATTTGTCAAATGTTGGAAATTTTTAATTTGTGTTGTCCAAAGTCAATTCCCTAATCAGCACTCGACGTCTCATTTTTAGGTTGTATGAGACGATCACTGCTCGCTAAACATTCTTTTTTGGTGTTCCCACTCAGGAGTGCCAAAAATTTTGAGATTTGTTGAATTGCTGAGACTATTTTTTGATGGCTAGTTCTTTCTCATAATTTCATGGTACAAAATGAGAGGATCATTAGCGATTCCTTGAAAAATTAGGGCTTGGATGTATCATCTAGCAAATAAGTGACTCAACCCTAGAACTCCAAAATTTGAAATATCAATTGTTGGATGAGGGTCAAAACTTGTTTGAGAATTATGAAAAACCCCTTAGATTGAGAAATCCTCTTGTTCCTATGGAATATGAAGTTACCAAATAGGTGTTTCTTAACTGATTTAAAGAAATTGAAACTTCCTAGGACCTTTGATGGAAAATAGAAATTTTCCAAAAAAAGAAAACTAGACCATTGATTTTTTTGCCCTAGAATACACCCGATTATGAGATAGTTGGAATACATCCCTAGGCCTAGGAGAGAGAGCATCTAAAATATTAAAAATACAATATTTTGTGGAAAAAATGTAGGGAGAGATGAGAGAAAAATTAAAAATAAAGGAACCGAGCACCTTTGAGGAAGCAATGATGCTAGCAATAGAAAATTTGAGAAAATTTGAGAAAATAAAAAAGAGAGAACCATTGAGAGCACCAAACATTGAAAACAAAGATCAAAACTAGCAAGAGGATAGACTAAATTTTCACATTTTAGCAATACAAATGCTCAAGATTGAGGATTAATTATCAAGACAAATGTAAAACATGAGATTAGGAGCATTGAGAGGAAGACCTTGGGGAAGAGGAAGTGGAAGACCTATAGGACACATGAGTTAGGAAAACATGGGAAGTGGAAGAGGAGGAAACATGATAGAATATTTTTGAAGACCAATGGTGACTTGTTTTTATTGTGGAGAGTTAGGCCATATAAGCACAAATTTCTCTTACCCACCTAGGGCATGAGGAGATATATATCATCTACCCCAAAACCTTCTCAACAAACAAAATGATTTTGGAATAGAAATCAAAGACCATACTGCATCCTAAGCACCAAGGTCAACTAAAGAAGAAAAAGGGAAAAGTGCCATTAATTGTATTCTTCTAGAAAAAACAAAGTGAGGAAAATAAAACAGTTGATGTGATGCTTCTAATAAAAAGGAGGAGAGATGTTGAGAGAGATAAACCTAAGACTATAGTAAGACTGGTGAGGAAAGAGGAAGAAAATAAAGAGAGGAGAGAAGAGAGAGATAAGAGAGAAGGAAATAAATTAAGAGCACCTAGGAAACACTATCATGCTTCTAATATTCCTTTGGGGGAAGGAGAAAATGACTATGATCTAAAAATACATATGAAGGAAAAGAAGGCCGGTATATCTTTTGCACAGTTAATGGATTTGTGCCCTAAGATGAGGGGACAGTTGAAGAAATTAGTGAATCCAAAGTTCAAGGAAAGAAAGAAATAAACACTAATAATTTTGAGTGTAGAGGAGTTACATGGCATTTGTCCTATTGTTGATGCTTGGTATAAGAATCAAAACATAGGTGAAGCGAGGAGCACAAGTTAGTGTGATTGCTCAGACTTCTGTATAATAATTTGGACTTCGAATTGTCGAGGGATTAAAGATTCAAGTTAGGCTTGCAAATCATGCTAAAGGAAGGTGCCTAGGTATAATTCAAAATTTGGAGGTCAAGGTTTATGGTGTGTTTATGAAAATTGGTTATCATGTTATGCCTATAGGGTTGGAAGCTTTTCTGCTTATTTTGGGTAGACCATGGCTTAGAAAGGAAGGAGTAATACAAGATTGGAGAAAATGAATCATAACAATTTATGACCATAGAGGAGTAGTGAAGAAGTTTGATATAGCCTCAAGAAAAGAACTAGTGAATGAGGATGACAATGAAGAAGAAGAGGAGGAGGAGAGTGATAATTCTGAGAAAGATAATAGTGAAGATGAGAGTTTAGGAAGTGATTCTGATCGAGAGTGTCATCTATTGCCGTAGAGTTAGTAAAACTTGAGAGAGATGGGGAGAGACAAGAGGTTCAAGAATGTCTTGAGTGTCATAGAGATGAAGAGAACATTGAGGAGGATTTTTTAAGTCTTTTAGAAGACTATGAGGGGGGGAGCATAGAAATTGGAAGATTTATTGATGAAGTTGAGGATTTAGATTTGTTGCCAAAAGAGATGGACATGGTTGATGAGTTAGGTAGTGAGTTTGTAGATGCAAGAGTTAATCGAGATAGTATTGAGGTTATGGATTCTAACTCTTTTTTTGATGGCGTTGTTGACTCTGGTGAGTCTTATGAGTTGGTTGATGATGGTTTGAGTAGTCTTGGAGAGCCTTCTATTTGTGAAATTGTTGATGTTCTTTTGAGTATATCTAACCTCATACGTCTTGATATTTGTGTGGATGATTGTATGGTTGATTCAGGCAACAATGGGGAAGAAAAAACTTCACCTAATAGTCTTTCAGTTTCTTTACATTGTCCTAGAGTTTTTGATGATGTTTGTGATGATTTTGATTGGGTTTTTGAGGATCCTAAGAGTGACACTGATGAGGATGTGAAATGAAATTTGAGTAAGTCCATGAAAAGAATTGAAACATTGAGGGAAGAGCAATCTAAATCTCGGGAAAAGGAATCAAAAAAAGATTGTAATATGGAATAGGACCCTAATATGTTGGCTAGTGACTATACTGTTGAAGATTCTTGTGAGAATTATCCGAATATTGGTTATGAGGATATTATTGAAAGGGTTAGTCATTGTGTTAATGGAATAGGAGAGTTGGAGTCATGTTTTGTTGAAGAGATGAGTAGTTTGAATGGGTGTCTCAAAGAGGCCTCAGGAAATGACTTAGTTTGATGTGGATGATGGTGTGGTTGAATGTTTTGTGATGATGGAAGATGTTTCTCTAGCATTTTCTAAAGGTTTTTTGATTGGTTGGATGTCTTTGAGGATGAAAGTGAATTTGGCAACATAGAAAGGGTTGAAACCTTGTTCTAAAACCTTGGAATTGTCATGTTTTCCTTTAGGGTAGATGGGAGGGGTATGTGGATTGTTGTAGATGAGGTTAGATTTGGATTTTTTGTTGATTTTGATGAGAATTCAGTGGATGACTTTTTATGTTTACAAAGAAGTTACTTGAGAGAAATGTAATTTTGATTTTTTTGGATTTTGAGTTTGAGGAGTTTAAGGATAAATTGTTGGACTTGATTTTTGATTGGTTCATAAATGTAGCATCATTTTATGAAAGTAACTACTACACATGAACGCTTGCAAACTAGGGGGAGGGCTAAGTATGCCAACCATTTTTTTGTAAATTAAGAACCCCTAGAAAAATAGCAATTTTGTAGGATTTTTGTAACTTAGTCGTTTGTGTGATTGTTTGAATTGTTGTTTTATAGTTAGATTTTTTGTGTTTGTATGAATCTGGAATTGTTTTTGTCATTTTGTTTGGAGGTTTTGAGCATGGAAACTTGATAGCCTTAGTCGAGATTGGTATTCCCTTGGTCAAGTTGGAGCTAGAGTTTGTTAGAAGCTGTGGAACATGTTGAAACATGTATAATTTCTTGCCAATACTCTCACACTTCACAGGGATTATGGGTTCATGAGCACTTCACATTGCACTTGTCCAATGCATAGCACTTGGGAATCATCTCCTAATTTTATCAATTACTTCCATGCCATGGGTTAGGTTGATGCACGATTTGCACAATTGTTGAGAACTAGCATGACATGATGCCTGCTACATCTATATGTAGTAAATCTTAGATGCACACACACTCAAGAGAGTACCTTTCATTGTGCACACACTATTTCTTGCACGCACGAGAGTTGGGATTTTCATCACCAAAATACGAACTATTGATTGAGTGGGAAAGGTGGTTGGATAATTTGAGGGTCGTGTAAGATGCCTTTAGTTGTGAGATGGGTTGTTTTCTTGGTCAACATTATGAGAACCATTATTTTCTTGAGAGACTATGAGATTTTGGGAGGGTGGAGTAGAGTACAATATATTTTGCTGAGTGATGAGAGGTGAGGCTAAGGATCTAAAGCAATGAAGGAATTGTGCTCGTATTTTGCATGACGCCCCGACACATGTAGATAGGCTAGGGATTTTTTTTTCAGTGCATTCATATTTTCGTGTGGAGCATTGCTTGTTTTTGGAATTTTCAGAGCATTATCATCTTTTGTAAGTAATATACCAAAGAATAGCATGAAAAAGCTCCTGGATTTTCAATCAAGATGCCAAAAGTTATGATCGATTCTAGTTTGGTTCAATTTTTGGCAAGAACTCTCCAAGTGATTGATCTTCATCATCCAAAGGTCCATAGGAGCATAGAAATCAGTCACCCAAGACTTGTAATATTGAGGTTAATCGACCAATCTTTGATAGAGGTTAGGTTGAGGAAGATTGCGAGTAAATACAAAATAAGTTGGAAAAACTAGTGCAAATGAAGGGAAGATCCAACAAAAAAAGATTAATTAAAAGGAAACTTAGAATAGTCCGAAGGGAACTAGGGAAAATCCAAAAATGGATAAGACCAAGTTGGAAAGAATTGCCGCAAGTTAAAGATCTTACTCTAATTGCCTCCCTATTTATGTAGAAACATTTCTTTAAAAAGAAATGCTTGTGCTTGTGATTACAATGATATATACAAGTTACTTGAGGTACTTAGGAAGTTTGATTGAATTGATCAAAATCCTAACGTACCAAATTCAGAACATGATAAAAGGAAAGTGCACTAGACCTCCCTTAAGGCTAGGTGCGGGTTCCTTTACCAAGAGGGATTGATTTTTGCCATCTTGGAGGGTTCATACTTACCCTGATGGCGAGATCTTGGTCTTTGTAGGGAGATCTTGGGGCAAGACGAGTTGAGAACGCCAATCATAGGCTTTGGCAAATAAACTCTTAAACTCCTAGGAATCATCCAAAATCGTTGCGTAACTCTGGATGTTCTTGACCATAAAAAAACAAAGTATTTTAGTTGTTGTCTTAAAATAAATTTAGAAGAGCCATTAATAAGTCAAGGGTTTCCTTGAAGCTCATATTTTACATTTTCTCTCCCTTGTTTATAACCATGGTAAAAATCCCTACTTTGCATACGAATTTACATATCTCTCTTTTCTTTTTTGAGTTATTATTTATATAGTTTTTCCAATGAGGATGTATTACATGATATGATTGTTTTGTTAAGCTTTAGCTTTGTTAGATTTCTCTTATAAAATATTGAAAGATAATCCAATAAGTTGTTTTATTTGACTCCTCTACTTACATGTCTTAGATATTTGAAATTATTTTGCCTAATAATGTGACTTTTCTCTATGAGCCTATCCATTATTAGCATGATTCTTAATTGTACCATGTAGGGATTTCCATCGAATATATTAAATGGTGAATCCATCTTCTCTAAAGTTTATCTTACCAAGTTTTCCATGAAATTTCAAGAACCTTTTAGCCTTATAGATGTTTTTTTGGGGATACAATTTCCAACCTTGGACTTTTAAGATTTGAGTTCAATGATAACATTACCTCCATGGAAACCAATTGAAGATAAAACTTGCTTGATCTTGGTTATACCATCTGGTCTAGTTGATAAGGACTTCAACTTCCAAGTAAATCCTATTTAAGGATAACAATCTTTTCAATTATTCTGCAAAGTGCATAAAGTATACAAATGTGAGCATTGGCCAAAGAAATATTTAAAAATGGCTTGAAGTATATGTCTTTGACATGTCTTGAGAGGGAGCTCTATTCAAATTTCTTGGGTTCAACTTTGTGGTAGGTTGAAGATATGTATAGAGGCTAGGACATCTAGAGTTAGCTCCATTTGATACATTATACATGCACTTGAGTATCTTTAAATCCCTAATAATATCACATTGGATATTGAAGTTTGATGGAAAATAAAAAATAATATATCAAATCCCTTTGTGTGTATTTCAAAGGCTCCTAACCAGTAGATGTTGTGTTCAAATTGAACACTAAAGTGACATTAAATTAATGCATGGATTTGATGAAAGTGTCCTATTTATCAAGGTAATAGAAATCCTTTCTAATTTTGTATACATGAAAAAGATTACCCAAAATTTCCATTTTTTAAAAATTAACTCTTTGTCTAATAGTCTTCACCATAGATGGCCTTGGAAGTAAGTAGTTGCATTCTTGATTGTGTTTCACATTTGATTTTATTAGCTCAACTATTTGTGTATATGTATCTCAACTAACATAAATACTATCAAGATTTTTCTACACTCAATCAACATCCAAAGAGTAATGCTTAATGAAAGAATTCAAGCATTGTCACTTTTTTTATAAAAAAATTTGGTGCTATTCATTATTATAAGATCTTTGGAGTATAATCTTCCATCCAACCAAGTATCAAGATTCTTCTTTCTTTCAAATTTGAGCACATATTTTATGGAATCTGAAGTAATATTAGGTTTTATTCTTTTCCTAAATTGGTTCATACTCTCTCTTTAACTAAATATGAAGATGATAAAGAGATTATTTACTTGCACTATAAATATAATTGGAGAATCGTCCATAGCCAATGTTGTAATTGAAAGACTCATATGGAAAAACTATGGTATTCAAAAAAGAAGAGGAATCATGAAAAATTAGCAAGGGAGAGAAGAAAACACGACCATAAGAATGGAAAGAGGTTATCAAGAGGTTTTTTAGAAAAATCAAATTCACTATTCACTTCCACTTTCATTAAGAAAATGTAGGATCTTTATTGGCATAATTATTGTTACCTTTATGGGGGCCTAGACTTCTAGGTTTGATATCAGCCATGAAAATGTTATGATAATGATTTTTTAATTATTCTAGATATGTTAATATATCCAAAAGTAAAATTTTTAATAAATCACAAATATATATATATATATATATATATATAAATTGGGTAGATTCCCCCATCAACCCACAAATCCACATGTTTCAATCCCATTTGCCTATAACTCTACAAAACTTGAGAGTTGACACTGATACGTTGGGTTTTTTTGAATAATGGGGCATATTCAATCTCTACCTCAATATACAGCTCCTTCTTTCCTATATTAATTTTACTATTAATAAAAACGAGGAGCCTACTTGGTTGTCACAAGAGGTAGAGTGGAGATGCACAGAGAGGCACACAAAGGTGCCAAGGGAAAGGAGGGTGATATATATATATATATACAAATATTCTACCTTAGCAGTTTATCTTGTACAAGTGATTTCTTGCCCATTTGCTAGTTTGACAAGCAAAATAGGTGCAGCTACAGTGGTTATCCCTAACCTTCTTGCACAAGCTCGTGAAATGAAAGAATGAGTGCTGCTATAGTCAATCAGGGTTTTGAATTTCTTACCTTGGTAATCCGATGGTGTTTGAATCACCAAGAATTGGCGGTTCGGCCCCTTTTTATGGAGAGCAGCATGAACGGATGCCCTTCCCATTGCTGCACGACTATGGCCATGGGTAGCTCTGGATTGGCCACTGAATTTTCCTTGACGATGATTTTCGCCAAGTTTGGGACATTCCCTTTTGAAGTGCCTAAGTTCATTGCAGTGAAAACATCATAGGCTTTGGTCACTTCTTTGAGTGGGGACAAAGTCACTGATTACATTTTTCCTCGACTTCTTCCATTAGCATTGACTTTATCCTTTCGCCCTTTTAAATTGAGCTCTCAACATCCCTAGATTCTAGTCTTTGTGAGACCAATGCTTGTTATTCCTGGACTTCGGCTAGACTTCTTGGGCAATAGGTCCTGCTCTTATCAATGCATCTTGTAAATCCTAAGGACGCATTGATTCCAACCGAGTGTTCATTGGTGGGTTCAACCCATCATAGAACTTCGAGACTTGTTGGGGAATACTCATTGTCAGGGGCATTTTAACATGGAGACAAATCTCGAGTAGTACGCCTCCAGAGACATGCCCAATTGTTTCAATTTGAAGAACTCATTCATTTTCTGAGTCATGTATGCAGATGGCATGTACCTTCCCCGCACTGATTTCTTTAGCTTGTCCCAAGTTATTGTGCTTTTTATGACTACTTGGTCTTTACACCATTGCTCCCATCAGAGCCTAGCTTTGCCCGATAAGTTTGAGCTTGGCAATCATAGCCTGGTTTACAAGTGATGTTCCTGCTACGCTAAAGTAATCATCCATAGATTAAATCCATACTTCGACATCAGCTTCAAGAGTCTTCCCTTTACTGTATCTGGTTTTCAATTTAAACTTCTACGTTAGGATTGCATTTACACATCTCTATGCAACTTAAATCAATGCACAAACTATTTCTCATTACTACAGTGTGACAAATAAAAAAAGCATAGAATTCTTGTTTATCCATAAAGAAGCATAAACCTTAAGTACAATTATTCGGGAATGGATAGAGATTGGTTGGGATGATTTTCTTTTCAAGAGATACATCAACGCCAGGTTAATGATTCCTTATTGGATTCAGCTCTATAGGGAAAGAATAGTAATATGGATTGGGGGAATGGGTTCTCAGGAAGAAGCGATAAGTCATGGAAAGTTCACAAAATCCTCGTTTTTGATAGCCATAACATCCATTTCACCCCATTACTTTAATTCTGTTTGCTGGCAAGACTTTGACCATCTCCTCATAGATATAGCGATTTTATTCTACTTGGCGGTATCCGATGTGTAGGATTGAGTACACAAGTGCCTCATGGAAGATGAATAACTTGATGATCGTCAAATCTTCCAACCATTTTAGCCTCTTCAGCTTGTTTTGAAGATAGGCGAGTCGACTGACATCTATGTAGCAGTATCGTGCGCTCCAAGTCCAAAGCCATTCCACATACAACAGTGAAAGGTTGTAGAGTCGATCTAGGATCCCCATCATGTCGGATCGTTTGCGATAACTTGAAGAGTTCATAGCCATCCTAAACATGATATGAAATACGAGGAACCTACTCCATGCCTCGTAGGTCTCGAGGCAACAACAATCCACAAGTGAGTGAAGGAAAAATAATGTTTCCTAATGAAAACATCACTTCGCTCTTCCTAATTTATTCCTATCCTGATTATTTTATTCGTTGATTTGCTCTAATAGCAACTGTAATGTGCTCGCCTATTGGTTGTTCAAACACGTTTTTAGCGGTCCATCGAGAGACGAATCTAAGCAACACCGCCCGGCACTCCCATGGAATGTTACGAGGTTTGTCGCTTGGGGTTTCCCAAGTCCGCCTCACAATGGAACGTTTGCAACCGAACCCACTAGGATCGACCTGAAATCTGGGTTCCTAGTGGTCAAGATCTCTTGATAGCATTCTAGTGTCAGGTCCTGGACATCCTACTTTACACAGAGATACCCAAGCTAAAGCAAACACATGCCGCACTTGGTTCAAAGAGAATGGGAAACGAGGGGGATGCACCGCTCAACCTTTGTGCCCGTAGAGCATAGTCCCATTCTGATCCCCTAAAACGGCATGAATCGGGTTCTAACCTAACAATACCTAAAGGTCATAAGACTGTAGAACCTTGTGACAAGCCTCCTAGTCCTCTGGGACCACCATTCCGTGTAGGATAGGCCCGTTGGGGGTTCCGCCCACTCGCTTCTCTCAATAGGTGTTCTTTAGTTATCTAATTAGGTCCTATCACATTTATGTGTGGCATTTAAAATTAGCTTCCTTAATTAAGCCTTTTAGGGAACAGGGTTCGTTAGAGTGACACTGAAACAAAAACAATTCAGACATGTTCCTTGGAAGTAAACTTTATATTAGCATTTTAGCTGAGATACAAGTCTTGTCCAAAAAGGACAATTTTCGCAATCTGTGAGGATGCACCTTGTTTCTTCCAAGTTTTTGCTCTTGCACTAGTAACAGGGCCTCGAGAATCCATCTCGAGTCATGTAAATTATTTGAATAGGAACCAGAGGCAGGGAATTTACAGCCAGAGCCCCCTTGGCATCCAAGCATCCTCCTACATTCAAACTAATTCCATGGAGAGACCTCTTGTGGCGGGCTCGGTCCACATTCCCATCACACGGTTATTTAGAACCCCCTTGGATAGGGTTGGCGACCAGCTACTAGGGGTGGTTTGCCGCACCCTCCATGAATTCAACTTGATTCATTATTCCAATTTCTTTTATGAGTTTGGGGTCATACAATCCTTTCACAGATGGTGTTCCTAAATTAACAAGCACAAACAATAATAAAGGTGAGTGCTCGGGACATTTGCTAAGGTGGAGTTCCTATTTTTGAATGCTTAGCGTTCACCCCTTTTTGGGTTGTTTTCTTGCCTTCATATAAACTTCTATAACCTTTTGAGGGATAGAGAATACCCTCATTCCAACCTCAATCCTATGTGATAAGAGCGAGCAATTACACTATTAGATCTATATCCGATAGTTTTTGGATGGTAGTTCCCCTAATTTGCTAACCTTTAGTCCGGGGTTCTTATTTTAAGGTCACAGGTCTTAGATGACTCAAACTAGGATTTCAATCGGACAGTTGGTAACCATTTTCCCACCTTAGAACTCTATCAGGGTTTCTAAGTTTACCCTAGGGTTTCCTTCCCTCAAGATAACAGGAACTTTTTGTTCATTCCTCTCACAAGTCAAGAGCAAACTAAGCCCTTTTGCAATCCTTAAATAGTGCGAGCATCGAATGTCACGTGTCAAATGGTCATTCTTTCTTGTGGATGCAACATTTGAGTTTTCTTGTATTGGCTCTTCGAGAAGTATCATATTTTAAAAAAGATATCTCCAAGGGTGTTTTGGACTCATCGTGGCTAGTTGTTAGGATAGAGACCAAAGAGCGTGAGCTCTGTCAATAAATCAAAAGACTAAGCACCACTTTAGCTATCCTTTGGAGGAGATAAATCCATCGTGAAAAGCTTAATATAAAATGTCAGCTTATGTTGCTGAGTGCACAAAGAAGGAGTGATATGGAGGAATAAATTCTTGGAATTGCTCAAAACACATCCTTAACAAGTCCATTCTTGACTAAATCCTTTCCACCTTGACTTGGAATAAAGGAGATAATGTCATATTTCTTTGAAGAACAACTAAATCTGCACGGGATAAGAAAGGAATTGGCTGCACAAAAGGACTTTGTGAAGCAAACCAAGACTAAGCCAATTGTTCCTTAAGCTATTGAATTTGAGTATTATTCTGGTCTATGATAGTGTTGGTTGATTTGAGCTTTTCTGTTTATATAGTTTATCAAAGCTTTGAGATCTTGGGCTTCCTTCAACAACCTATCCCTTTCCTTAGTCACAATAATGACTTTAGATTTGGTATTTGCCAATTGAGCTTGCAAAGTAGACATCTCTTCTTTCTAAGCACCAACGACCTTAGTCTGTTGCTCCATTTGTGTATAAAGGTCCAAAAAAAATCTTTGGGAGAGGCTAGATCAGTATTAGCCTTATTCAACTCCTCCTTAGACTATTGTCCTTCTCATAAAAGAAGAATAAAGTTGCTGAATACAAGTGGTAATTGAGAGTTTAATAGAAATTTGAATGTATTTGCACAAAAATGGAATTGCATCTCTTGTCACCAAACGTTGTATAGAAGGAATTTAAAAATCCAGAGTACCATCTCTATGTGCTCTTAAAAGATTGGGCGTTGTAAGGAAAGCAAGCAACATATTGCAAGATTGGACATGAACTGGAACTAAAGGAGTGGACACAAGTACTACTAATTCAACCACTTTCTTAAGACGTTTTCTTTGAATGACAAAGGAGGAGGAGAATCAATATCCTTAATGATGACATCACGATCTTTGGTAGGAGGAGGAGGAATCACTGGGAGGATCAGCTAGTAGTAGGGAAATTTCCTTCGTAGAGACAGCATATGTTAAGAAAACATAAAGATAGGAACCATATGTGACATTAGTCCCATTATCCCTCCTGGCTCGAATAAAATGCTAATCCATTTTAGCAAGAAAATATGAACTCTAATCAATAGTGATTCCTTTGAAAGATAATTAAAAGGGATTTTGACTGGCATGAACTTGTTTGAAGCAACTGGCACAATTGTTTCCACAAAGGGTTAGAAATATTAGACACACTAACTAACTCCCAAAGTACTAATGACCCGCTTATTAGCATCCAAGACATTTGTGGTCTACTTCTATGAAAGCTTCAAAAAATTTTAATTTGAGAAAAGTTGACAGGCAGCAAGAAAAGGTTCTCCACGATGGGGTAAAGAGCTTTGCCCAGGCATGTCAAGAACAGAGCCAAACCTCTTGTTGTAAGAAGTTAAAAACTAATCACACATGTCAAGATCATTAGGGACAGGTGGCAATGCAAGAGCCATAAATTTGGATAAGTCGACCTTAGAAATAAGGTCTGATTCTAGCAACTGCAAATAATCATAAGAAACAAATGGAACATACTGGATCAGGGGAGGAGCATGAGGCACCATTCAAATGGATCACACACACACACACACACACACACTCTCTCTCTCTCTCTCTCTCTCTCTCTCTCTCTCTCTCTCTCTCTCTCTCTCTCTCTCTCTCTCTCTCTCTCTCTCTCTCTCTCTCTCGGAATTCCTGGAAAACAACATAATAGTATAAAGAATAAGATATCCACAAAGGAAATGACTTACATGGACAAAAATCGACTCACCATCCTAGGCAATCCACATCTTGAAAAAATTCGGCATGATCTCTCCACCACTGATGCGAGTGAAAGCTTCCTAAAGTATAGACATACATGCATCCAATATCCCCGTATTAGGTAAAAAATAATAGTATACAATGTACCCTAACTCAAATCAACATGACTGAAGAAAACTGGACTAAACCAAACCACAATACACTGATAACTAGACCACACCTAACTAAGATGGTCAGATTGACAACCACATCAACTACCCCACATAGCGCTTTATCTAAAAGGGGAATTGTGCAATGTGAGAGAAATGGAAATTTTAATTGAGTGAAAATTTTAATAATTAATTAATAATGGGCGATTTTTATTAAGTGACAAACCTGAGCAAGAAAATGGTGGTTCATTTTACTTATTAATTGAAAATCATTAAGTTTCACGATACTTTAACGTTTCCTAGACATCATTCCCGACTCAAGTTCTTTAAATGTAGGTTCATTTTGGGAAATTTAATGTGTGTGGAGTGCTTTTTTGTTAGCACATGCATTTATGATGGTGGATACATTTTATTACAAATTATAAATTTGTGTGTAGCGTACAAAGCATGTGCTACTATGTGAATGACTAGTTCATTTTAATTAAATTATGTGTGTATAGCACATGAAGCATCTCACGTGAAAAATGTGGTCAATTGGTTCCTTTTAAAAATTAGTTGTGATATTTGGTGTAACAAAATAATTCTCCTTGGGAGGAATAAAAGTCTTAAAAAAATCATAGGAAAAATAGTCACCTTGTTGAATCACGTAATTTCCAAGGAAAAATTGTGATTCCAAGATGTGATTTGTTAGGATAAATTCTAATCAGTCAAGACCCATAATGAGGTCAAGTAACCAAGAGCAATAATTACAAACAAAGACTAACAATAACCAAGGAACGACCCAATGAATGAAGGCTAATCAAAATTTAGATCTCAAGAAAGAGACTTAGAAAATATAAATACAAAACTTACATTTTCTTTGTATTTTCCATCTATTTGATTTGCATCATATTAGCAGTTGTTTTGCCAATCTTGAATTTGGTTCATGTTTCTTTCCTTGTCCCAATTTGTCACCTTCTGTTTTTTGAACAATGCATCACTTTCCACTCCACAATATTTTAGAAGAAAAAGTCACGCTAATTTCTTCACCATGCAATCAAGATTCCTACTAGAAATCAAGCTTAAACACTATATCCACGGAGAGCGATGACATTAGAATTCAACGGCACTCTATTGGCTCTTCTACCCTAAGAGTGGGACTTGGGGGGATTGCTTATATAGTATATAGGAAAAAATTCACCTTCAAGTAAAGGGATAAGATTTGACCATGTGTCCAAATATTAATCACATTAGGAATTCCCAAACTTTATGAAAATTCCTAAATTCTTGAATCTGTGGTTCGAAGGGAAACTAGAAAAAATCCAAGAAGCTAGAAGAGGGCCAAGTTGGAAAGAATTGCCTCTAAGTTAAGATCTTGCTCAAAGAATTGCCTCTCTATTTATGTAGGAATATTACTTGAATAAGAATTGTTTGTGCTTACAAGGATGTATTACAAGTTTAGCTTGATGCACTTAAGAAGTTCATTGAATTGAATCAAAAGCCTAATGTACAAAGTTTTCAATGGGATAAAAAGAAAAATGCACTAGAATGCCCCCAAAGCTAGTTGCGGGTGCCTTTTCCAAGGGGGATTAACTTTTCCATCTCGTGAGTTAGGGCCAAATCCAATGGTGGAGATTGCTCCGTAGGAAGATCCTTGGGCAAGAGGATTTGAGAGTGCTAGGGGGCTCTAGTCGGTAAACGCTTAAACCTTAGGAATTGGCCAAACCCCTAACTGACTCAGGATGGACTTTTGAGGCCCTAGTACTAGTTCGGGGGTGGAAATCTTAGAAAAATAAATACTTTCCTACCGTTCTTCCATATGGACAAAATGTGAACACTTGTATAAGCATTTCTATTAAACAAAGAAGCCATTTTTAGAAAGGGATTGTTTTCATTATTTGTGTATTATGCTTTAAATTACATGAATGAACACTATGACTAAAAGAATTAAAGAAGCAAGTTGATCATATTTATAACTTAAATGTGTTAGGTAAGTAGATAACTAAAATTACCTAGTCAAGGGAAGTAGGAGGGCATTATTCTTAATGAATCCATCCTAAGGCAGAGTGATCTCGGTAAGCCAAGAGCTTCTTCACAAATTCAATGTGTTATGAGTATAGGAAATATTGACCCATAGGATCAATTAGAACCTTCACACCGTATCGTTTTAGGGGAACAGAGTGAGACTTTGCCTCATAGGCAATGACATACTCATACTCCCCCCGCCAAGACCTTCCATTGCAAAGTGGGCTCGAGAGAGTCTAGGTAGCAAAACTCATGTTATTTGAAAAAGTACTAAGCAACACTGCTTAGAAAATCATCCCAATGGGACCACTTAATCATGTCGGTAAAGATGTCTCAAGAGAACACGCCACAATTAGGTTATATGAATTGTTTTATAATTGATATGTAGGTAATGTAGATACTGCATGTTTTTTTAATTGGTTGTGATAATTATAATTTTTGAATATATTTAGAATCTAGTTTTCATGGGTCCAAGAAGAAAAGTTAAGTTTGAAGTAAAGGGAAATTTTCTTATGTGTGTTCGATTTTATGAGATGCTTAAGGTGAGAGAACCCTAGGAAAAAATATGTTAAAAGGAATCTTTTGGAATATAAATGTTTCCAAAACCAATGTAGTGGCAAATGAAGAGGGATTTCTTTTTGCCTGAATGAAATTGTCCCTTTGCTAGTTGTTTTCTTTCTTGGTGGCCATTATGTAGGTAAAAACCATTATGTCGGTAAAAATCCAAGTTTGGATAGTACCTCTATTATGGTTTTTCAAAGAGAGAAGAGGATGTGCCTTCACATAGATGTTTTTTGAGCTAGCAATATGCAAGAGATATCAAAAGAAGGAGAAGTTAAGCCACAAATGTTATACGAGGTTTGTATATCCTATCCTTGAACTGAGCATCCACTTGGGGATTACACTGAACACATCACTACACTTGACTTTATGCACTACACCGAGGTTCCATATATCCCTTCTTATCAATTACTTCCATGCCATGGAGGGAATATGTGCTTAATTGCATCAATTTATGCACTAGCATAGCTTGAGGCCCATTGGAGCTATATCCATTAAATTGAGATGCACTTTCACAAGAGAGAGATCACCTTCATTGAACACACACATTTTGGCACTGTAGATTGGGATATTCTTACACTCTTTAGGAATCATGGGGTTGGTAACATGAAAGGGAGAGTAAAGCTCAAGTAAAGAGGGATCTGAAGGTCTTCATCAAACTGATAGAGGAGTTCTCCATGTTCAAATTATCAAACATAAGTGCTTTTAAGAGTGGGAGACATAGTGTGTCATATTTTGACCAATGAGGTGAGGTATTGAGGATTAAAGGATAATAAACAATTTCAAGGAACTTATCATGTATTGAGGATTAAAGGATAATAATAAATATCAAGGAACTTATCATGTATGCATAAATGTATGAAGAACTTCAACGATAGAATATGTTACAAGAATTTTGCATACATCTTTCATTTGTGTGCATCAAATTATTGGAGTGCATGGCATGATCCAAATTTGCATCCTTTCAAAGCATGGTAAGTTTGAGAATTAGGCACACTAATGGCATTCCTATGATGTTTTATAGGAGCACAAGGGTCATGAGGTAGCCCATTCGTCGATGAGCTACTAGTGAGAGGGGGTAAGGGAATTTTAACCAACCAATAAGTGTTGTAAGGGGGGTTTTTAGCAAACTAACGGCCCTTTTAGAGTTAGGTGGAGCTAAGTAAGTTATAATATTTGTTTGTTTATAGATAGAGGACCTAGTGTTATATAGTAGCATACAACTTGAGATGTGTTTTGGAAGCTTCATTGATGGGCTACGGGGATTGGAAGGTGAGAGGGAGAGGCTTATTATTAGATATAATATTACTTAATAAAAGAACAAGTGAAGCACTTTAAGGGAATAAGAAATCCCCAAGGTTGGATAGGAGAAATGAAAGGAGTGGGAAGATTTAAAGGATAATCAGATGTTTTTTTAATCCTTTTTCGAAAGTGGATAGACTCGAGTGCTCAACACAAATGCTAAGGACACACAATGAGCTAAAATAGCAAGTTTATAGGAAGGGACAGATGCTTATCCCTAAAAAAATAGAGGGAGATCCAGTTGGAACTAGTTGAAGAGGTGAAGAAAGATAAAGGCTTCAATTCTAGATTGGGACGTGGACAATAAAAAGCCAAATGGGCTAGTGATAGTAGGTACCATAGCTCATTGAGTGACTTGCAAGAGACCGAGCTCTCTAAAAGAATATGAGAAAAGCAAACCAAAAGGGATATACTGAGCAGATGGCTAATGGCGAAGTTGGCAGTAAAAAATAAAAACCAAAAGTCAATGAGACATTCTGGGAGCTAGAGCATGACCAATTGTTGCAGCATGGTGTGCCCAAGAGTTGCACGCCCACTAATCAGATGGACCTCCTACTATTGTACAACCAGATAGACAACCTATAGCAACAACTGATGCCCCCGTGGCTTTATTAAGAGGTTGAAGATGCGACTTATTAGTTTTGAGTATAATTGAATAAGTTTTGAAAGTTTTTTGAGGAGTTAGAATGATTTTGGTCGAAACTGAGTGGTTTTGCTGTGTTTTGTTGACCTTTTATAATGTTCTATTGAGCTTTTTTATGTCTCTATAACAGTTTTGTATACTTATGTGTGTGTCAAGTTATATGGGTTCCTATATTGGGAAAGTTTTCTTGCTCTAGAAAGAGAAGAATATAGGCTCAAAGTAAATCAATTGAAAAAAGAAGTAGCAATTGAAGATTGAAGTGAAGACTTGGAGTAAGAATGTTAGTGATGAGTTGTAAAGAGTCACTATAGTAGCTCTTGTGACTCTTGGGATCTTCCATGCCCTTTCAATGGTTTCTCCATGACCAAGAGAGGATATTTTTCATTCATTTTATTATACTCTAAAGTTATTATGATGTTTGAGTGATTGAAAGTGTGTATGAGAGAGGAAGCCATTTTAAAGAGGCTGAAACAATGAATCTATGAGTAAAGATTAAGAAAAAAAGACTATGAATCATGATGAATAAAGATTATGTGATCATTTTCCATTCCATATTTATTTATTTTTATTTCATTTTTGGTTTGTGATAATAAAGAATATGTGAAGATTGGTTGAAGATGAATCCATGGGAAAAATTATCTATGATATTCCATAGAGAAGTTCTTGTTCTTCTTGTTGTTTCCTTTGTTTGTTCTATGAAGCAATAAAAAATATTCTTATAGATGCTACAAGCTATACTTTCTTGCAATTATTTTCTTTTTTTCTTGGTGTTCCTCGAGAGCTCTATGTTTTTGTGCATAATCAAGGAAAGTTTCCATTAAGATTTACCCAAATGAGATTGAAACTTTTGTGCATAATCAAGGAAAGTTTCCATTAAGATTTACCCAAATGAGATTGAAAGTTGAAGAAATGACACCATTGAAGAGAAAGAGAAGCAAGCAAGAATCACAAGAACTCAAAACTAATTGAAAGAATTCATAGGCAAAGACAATTTATTCAAAATATTCATCCCTCAATGGAAAAAGCACAATGCTATATTAATGCGAGCCTTGTCTCTATCTACTAAAGCAACAGAGTTTTGCATCTTGGTGTGAGATTATTAAGGAAGAAAACTAAAGAAACAGAAGCATAGAGAATGGTAAAAGATAGGAGATTTTCCTTTTGTTGAGGATTTTCCTAATAATATTAAGCGAGCAATAGTGAAGAAGCTACAAGAGACTTGGTCAATGGAAGTCCACCACAATAAGAAGGAGAGAAGCTAGAAACTATTCATAAATACTCAACAAGAGGATACGTGAGACATTTGGTGTACTAACAATCTTCTCAACTAGCAACTCATTGGAGGTTGGTGGATTGTGTCTTCTTCACCACATACACTATAGAAAACATTTGGTGTACTAACAATCTTCTCAACTAGCAACTCATTGGAGGTTGGTGGATTGTGTCTTCTTCACCACATACACTATAGAAAACCTTTGAAATTGGTATTATTAGAATGATGATATCATGGCTATCCTCGGATGGATGAACTTTGAGATCTTTGGAACCAAAATCCTTGCCCTCTCTGTAGTAGCATGAAGGTTGAACTTAGAGACTGTGAGAAAGAAGAAGTGGAAGAAACGCTAGCTAGAGAGTCTTCTAGATGCTAGAGTAAACAAAAGACCCTCTATTCTCCTCTATAGAGTAGAAGAACCGGGTGAAGACAACTCTTTGATGAATAAGTTGAAGAGACAAGCATTGAAACATCCCTAGAGGTAGATACAAAGATAGAAAGAAAAGGCTAGATCAGAGAACTACAAAGTAGAAGAAGAATCTTTTGGTGTCCTTTTAGCACTCGTTATAGAAGTTCTAATGGCACAATAGAATCAAGGTTCCCTTCCTATAGTCAAATATGGCATGGAATGTTGATGACATACTAGTAAATGTAGTTCCATTATCCATCTGTAAAGGAGAATACAACGAAGATCCTACTCTTCACATAGCAAAGTTTATGGTAGCATGTGTAGCCAACAATGCCACAACCCCATAGAATTGGTTCAATATTCCCGGCCACTTTCAAGGGCACACAGTTTCAATGGTATGAAAGGTATATAGTAGTAACTTATGATACATGGTATGAATCGATGTGAGGTGCCCACCCATCGGCTGTCTAAGCACGCATTTAGCGGTCTATCAAGAAACGAATCTAAGCATCATTGCCCGACACTCCCATGGAATATTCGAGGTTTTGTTGCCTAGGGTTTCCCGAATCCGCCTTGCAACGGAACATTTATGGCTCAACCCACTAGGATTAACCTGAAATTTGGGCTCCTAGTGGCCAAGGTCTCCTAACAACATTCTAGAGTCAAATCTTGGACATCCTACTTTACGCAGAGATACCCAATCCGAAACAGACCCATGCTGCACTTGGTTCAAAGAGAATGGGAAACGAGAGGGATGCACTACTCAACCTCTCTACCCATAGGGCATAGTCCCATTCCGGTCCCCTAAAACGGCATGAATCGGATTCTAACCTAACAATACCTAAAGGTCGAATGAGGGTAAAATCTTGTGAGAAGCCTCCTAGTTTTCTGGGACCACCCTGCCGTAGGACAGACCCGTCAGGGGTTGCGCCCACCTGCTTCCATTATAGCTTTAGTTTTCTAATTAGGCCCTACCACATTTATGTGTGACACTTAAAGTCAGCTTCATTAATTAAGCATTTTAGGGAACAGGGTTCGTTCGCATAACTTATATCACAGACACAAAAACAGAGCAAAGCAATCTGTTGACAAACAAGATTCAAACAAGTTCCTTAACTTATCTTCAAGTTAATCTTTGTCTCCCGCCCATACAGGAGAAATTATGTATCGCTTCTGTCCAACAGAAGTATCCCTTCTGCCCTGCAAAAGTAATTGGTCCAATTCACATGGCACCACAACTCAATCCTTTATCTAGAATAGGATCTCCCAACATGCCCAGAGGTTGGGGGCCACGGAGGTCTTCAACTCCATTCTAGACCTAGCAAGGGGTGTCCAAAGCTCCAATTGACCTGCAAGTTGTCTAGGAGCGAAACAACATTCCCGCGGATGACCTTTTCACCAATCGACCTTTGGCCCATGAATCGAGCAGAGCCCTCTCGAGTTAATCCGCAGTGTGATCATGGAGGTGATCCACCCGTGCAATATATCCTTCCTTAATAAAATCCTTTAAGAATCAAGCACAAACAAGGCATTCAGCCCTAATATCATTTCCAAGAAAACATTCCTTTATTCCCATGGCGACTTGTCATCACAAACCCTTGCCATGCATTTACCATAAATCACAAGCACTTGGAATAATAATCCAAACAACAACTAACAACCAGTTGAATGTAAAAGCATTTAGGATGTTGTTCGATCAACCAACAAAACCAATTGCATTCTTTCCAACCAATGCAAGAATAGACGATATAACATTTCCATCGTATATTTGCTCTCCCCCTTGGGATCTAAGAACAATACTATGCAAAAATGTTCTTAATACTTCCTTCCTTCGGCTAGGGCATATGTTAAGGGTTCAAACACTATTCATGATGTAAGTTCTATAGGTCACTTACCTTGATTGATAACCCAACCCTAGATTTGGATTGGCAAAAGTCATCGTTATCCAACGGATCTCAAGACATCTTAGTTTTAACCCTTATGATTAATTTCTTGTACTAGCTCTTAGTCAAGTCATGAGGCAACTAGAAAATTATCCTCATATATCAAACATGTTATAGGCATAACATGTGAATACTTAATAAGATAAGTGCGAGATTATATCAAGTAATTAGACTCCAATAGGCCTTGCATTGAGCTAGAATCTAGTTTTTCTTAATATTTGGGCTCTTAGGCTAAGTAGTTTTGAAGTATTTAAACTTTAAACTAGTACTTTCTATTCATGATTCTCAATGTCATATTCTTTTAGTAATTATGCTATTTGTAACTCTTGACTAATTCTTCCTTGTAATTGCTCTACCAGCAAATAAGTCATATGTAACTAGGTGCAATTATCTTCCCTTGATATATGCACTTCACAAACTCCATCTTCCGAGTAGGTGAGATGAAATTTATCCTTTCCCATGACCTATACTCGTGCATCTTAGTATGGGGCCTAACGTATCTCATACGAGAATCAAAGCAAGCATCTATCAATTTGAAAATACATTACTTATGACCGGAACCGCAGTTGGATTGACAGTGATGCCTTTGCCTGAAGCCTTGTTGCTGGTTGCAGGATTGTCATCCGCACGTGACATTCTTTGCATGGAGGCCATCGTCCGCAAGTAGTCTCAAGATATTAAGAAGGTGGAATAGATTCAAGATGGGAGAGCGTAAGAGAAGATGGTTAAGTCGAGGATCGAGATAGAGGGAATTGAGCTAATTCTCTTACTTGTAGCCTCTCGGGGTGACTCTTCTCTCTCTCTCTCTCTCTCAAGCTCTCTTTCAAGCTCTTCCTCACAATCTCTTGGAGGGGTATTCTTCTCTCTACCTCTCTCTCGCAGCCTCTTGGGGTCTCCTTATGCTTTTCTATGCCTCTCCAATGCCTCATATTTATAGTGAATTAGAGAAGAGGGCTTGTGGTTGAGAAGTGGAGCTCTTTGTGGAGGGGGATCTTGGAAAGATCAATGATCTGATGGTCAAATCATAAATCTGATGGTTCCATTGGCTCCAAAAGGGGGGTAAAACTCCAAGACACTTGATTAGAAAGCTCTTAGTTCACTCCTTCTTCTTTTCTCTATTCAAAGTGCTGTTTTCTGTCTGTGGACTGCGATCGCAGTGTGCACGATTTCGCAAATCACTTTTCTTTATTTTTCTTTTTATAAATTCTCCAAAACTAACTAAAACGTCACTTGTCTTTTCTTTTAAATGACATCCAATTCTAAAAAATTCCATATCTTTTTTTTTGGATAATATCTAAAAGATCTAAAATATACTAGTTTTGCCCAAAATCTAATATTTCTGGACCATCCAAACTATACACATTAATACTAGTAATTAATATAGCTCATAAGTCTCGTTCACGTTGTAACTTATGTGAAGGGTGGCCACGCTCCTTATCAATCCGAGAAAAATAGTGGATTTACGACTCTCGATTTTCCCAAATAAAATATTTTTAATTAAATAAAAATCCTTAATTATTAATGTTAATTAGTTTTTACCTTAATTAGTCTTTAGTTAGTAACCTTACTAACTTATTGATTGACTAATTAACTTTCAAACTAGCCAACTAACTTTTATTGTGATGAGATATTACAATTGAAGCTAGCTTTCCTCTTCAAATTTAGGAATCAAGGCTTTGAAGAGTGGATGTGAGAGGAGCTTACAAATTTGAGCTAGTCCCTTGGAGAATGAGTCAAAGCATATGTCTCAAGAATGAAATCTATATTGAGGAGATGGACCAATCATAATCTGGATGAAGGAATTCAAAAGGGAGTCTTTCTTAGAGGATTGCAATCAAATGTTTACAAGTTTGTGGAATTGAGAAGACTAGCTAATTTGTAAGCTGCAATGGAAGGTACCATACTCTATAATGAGGCGTAAACTAGATTGTCAATTATCCTACAAAGAGGTGTTCTTGTACTCTTAATGCTAAGAATGTTGTATCCACTGAATAGAACTCCAACAATTGTCCATTACCCCTATCCATAAATGCCTTCAGTGCCTCAATATGGTGCACTAACTCCACAATGGCCATAAACAATAGCTCCTACCACAACAACAAAGGCCTCAAAAAGTTAACCCAATGGTATATAATCAATAATAGTGAAACTCTACCAACTAGAATTAGTAGCCCCAATAGTCCAAATAAGATCCCTGAATTAGAATCAAAATAAAGGCCCTTATACATCAACTCAATTGGCATATATTGTGATCATAGAATAGCCCCAAAATCCCACTACAAATGTGTCAAGAGAGAATGTTTAAAGGACTAGTTATACAATTCAATTGAAAACATTAAGAAGAAAGCAATGGACATGATAGCAAAGGAGTTCTAGACTATGAAGGTGGACACTAGTATCTCCAATCCTACAAGAGTAGCTTCAAATACCTCAAGATAAATACTTCATGCGGAAAATGCCACCAAGTAAGACATTTAGCCACCATTGAATGTACCAAAAACCCACCATTCCTACACCCTTCTATTCATATTGTTTAAGGAAGAGCCATACATATACGACATTTGCTCTTTGAAGGAGATGCATGAAGAAAGAAGAAAAAAAGAAGAAGAAGCACAGTTTAACCTACCCAATCTTATCAGCCCTAAACCCAAGAAGTTTAATCCTAACTTTAGTCCAAGGAGGTTTCTCTCTCAAAGCTACAAAGGAAAACAATCAAATGGTGGCCAAAGATTTGAAATGCAATGCTATAGATACAATGAAAAGTGTCACATTTCCCTAAACTATCTAAACCCTCTAAGAGCTGTGGATTATAAGTTGTTATAAAGTAGATGCAAAGGTAAGGCTATACTGCTAAAAATATTGTCCCAATCCAGCCTCTATAAAGGTGAATTCCCTCGATACTCCATTGAATGCTTAAGAACTAACATCCAATTTGGTAGAATTGGATCTTGCCACAATTATGCATATTAAAAAGAAAAAACTAATAAATCTAAAAAAAATGCTACTTCTTCTAGAACTTGGAAATTTAAACTTCCAACATAGCCATATAACAATATAGAATAGAACTCTCTAGAGCTACAAAAGGATATAGAGACAATCCATGAAGTAGAAGCAAGGTTCCAAGAAATAGAAGAGGTGGGTGTATCTCCAATGGGTGAAGAAGTAGGAAAGTAGTGGCTTCTTGAAGAAAGAGGAAATATCAAAGCGGATGGTACTCTGATTGTGACTCCCTTAACTATTAACATCAATTTTTGACTTTAGATAGAGTGCCTTGCACATAGACAAAATAAATTGACTGTGCAAAGGTGCCAAGTTAAGTCATTTACCTACATGTGGCTCAGCTCTTACTATGACAAAATTGAAGTATAGATTTACTTTTACAAGCACATATATGGTCAACAAGTATGTATAAGAGCGGATAAATTTTGGCTACTTGAAACACACATATAAATGCACTTTTTTCATGATTCTATATATGATTGTTGCTATATTGTAGATGCACATCTCCACATGCTTATTAATATGACTATACATGCAATAGAATCACACAATTTTTTATTGAAACACTACAAGAGATAAAGGGTATTTCGATACTAGATTCCAATGCATATGAGAAAACTTTCATGTCAATGGTACATGCCTTGTTATGATCCTAAAAACTTTTCATTTGAACGTCTCTATATGTACATATATATCGACAATAATTTTGATGACTATTTAAACTGCAATAGTAGTGCACTTAAAAGTATATCAATGATCCTATTGATGTGCATAAGGTTGCTTATTTTGATAGTGGTAAAAAGTACTTCTTTGTCGAAAGTTTCCCCCCTTTGTTTTTTCTTCAATACCATAGCTCAAGAAGAGAACACAAATCTCTTTTTTTTGGGAAATTTGGTTCTATTGCTTGCTTATTCCTTTCCTAGATATGCTTGTCCACTTCTTTCTTCCAAGGCAATGTAGCTTGTGAAGTATGGATTTTGGTTGTTTTTTCTTTGTTGTTGATATATGCATAATTACTATATATATATATATATATATATATATATATATATATATATATATATATATATGTATGTATGTATGTATGTATGTATGTATGTATGTATGTATGTATGTATGTATGTCCATTTTCTTCTCTTTATATTCACTTTCAATTATTGTGTCATTACGTTTGATTAGCAACATCAATGCTTGATTGGTACTAAAGCTTGATTAATATTGGACTTGGGTTGATGTGAGTTTTAAGTATCTAGGAGAGAGAGAGAGAGAGAGAGAGAGAGAGAGAGAGAGAGAGCTTGGCTCGATGAAGCCTAGTTTCACCTCTAGCCTAGCCTAGCCTAGTATGATTGGATGTCTTTCATTATTGCCTACTTGCCAAATCTATCCCTCATGTAGTCAAATAAATAAGAATATATAAGCCACTCAAATAGTCATGAAAATAATGTTTTAGTAGATAATGCGGCAAGGAATTTATGATATGGTAGCAAATTAATGTTGAACGATGTTGAGAGTGGAAAAAGACTGAAATTTTGACTGATTTTTGTTGTTTTTGAGGTCTGAATGATTGATACTGATGGATTTAGAGTGATGTATGGTTGTTAATGGAAGTGTTTAAGAGTGTTTTCGATGATGTTGATTATGTTTTGGAAGTTCATGATGATTCTTAGTAAAAATATGAGGCTCTATGATGTTCTGATAGGTCCTGTTGAGGTTCTGATATCTTCTATATAGCTTCTATTTTGTTCTGATTTTCTTTTGTATGAAGCATGGATTGATGAGTGATGAAGGTTGAAATATTTTGAAAGCTTATTGAATAGTTTTTGATAGTTTAGAATGGTTTTAGTATGAGTTATGAGGTTCTTATGACCTTCTCTAAACCTTCTATAGAGCCTTTGTCTCTGTTCTGTCTCTGCTCTGTTCTTGTTCTGTTCTGTTATGTAGATCTTCTGTAAGTGTTCTATAGAATGAATATGTGACTTTGAAAATTTTTTCTAACTTTTTGAAAGGATGAATCTAAGTTCAAAAGAGCTAAAACAAATGAAAGAAGCAGCTACTGAAAACTGAAGAGAAGACTGAAGTGACAGTGACAGTAGTAAGTTATGAAAAGACACTGTAGTGGCTCTGGTGCCCTTTCATACCTCCCATACCTCTTGGGAGGTGTATCCACGACCTAAGAGGGATTATTAAGTGTCATTATTGAGTATTGTAGTGAGAAGATGATGTATTATTGAGAGAGAGAGAGAGAGAGAGCTAGAGATAGCCAATTCTATCAAAATAGTGTATCTGTATATGAGAGATTGAGAGAGAAATCTATGAAGACATTGAAGATGAATACTATGTGATTGATTTCCATTAAAAAATGGTGTATTATTTTATTTCTTTGTTCTATTGATGGATTTTGTGAAGATGTTGAAGATTATGGTTGATTCTATCAAATTTGTGGCAGATATCTACTATGATGCTGCGTGAAGAATTGTTGTTTTCCTTGTTTTGGTCATCTAAAGAATGAAACAAAAGCTTGTTGATGTTACAAGATAGATTTTCTTGCAGTACAATCCCCTTTTCCTTGGTGTTCCTCTTGGGGCTCTATGTTTTTGGTGCGCAGTCGGGGAAACTTACCATCAACAAGCATTAGAAGAGGCTAAAAATGAAGGAAGTGGCATTACCAAGAAGAGGAGAATTCAATGGATGTTTGCAAAGTTCCTTCTTCCACTGAAGAGTTGGAGATTCTTATTCCCAAAGCCACTTTCCACAAGAATTTCATCCCACAATGGCGGAAACACATTACCATCATGATGTATACTCTATGTGGTGGACTATTTCCTCTTCCTATTGAAGCAGCAGAAACTTGCATCTTGGTGGCAAATTGTTTGGAAACAAACTGAAGAGCAGAAGCAGAGAGAATGACTATCAATGGAAGATTTGGTATTCATTGAGAAGTTTCCAGACATCATCAAGTGGAAGATCGTGAAGAAGCTTCAGGAGTCGTGGTCTGCTGAGGTTCACGAAAACAAGAAGGAAAAGAGTTGTAATTTGTTCGTGGATGCTCAACAGCAAGATATGTGGGATGCTTGGTGCACTGACAATCTTCTGTTTGTATCCACTGAAAGTTGGTAGACAGAGTGTTTTTCACAACATGCACTGTTGAAACCCTCAGAAGCTGGCATTATTATAATGGCGCAACAATGATCCTAAGAAGAATGAGTTTTGATACTTTTAGAATGGAATATCTCCCCCTTTGTAGTGGTTTGAAAGCCAAATTCAGAGATGTTGAAAAGAAGGAAGTAGAAGAGATGTTGGCCAGAGAATCCCCTAGAGACTGAAGCCCTTTCTGATACTATTCTGTTGAGTACAGACCAACTGGTTGGAGCCAACCACCTGATGAATGACGCAATCAAGAGGCAAGCGTTAGAACGAGTCCAGAGGTACGTGAGAAGAGAGAAGGCAAAAATCAAAGCTGAGAACGAGCTCACAGTAGAAGCTTCCTTTGACACCCTAAAAGCACTCTTTACAGAAGTCCCCATGGCGACTCAAGGTCCCCTTCCTAGTCAAATTCATCTTGGAAATATTGATTGACAGGGACAGGAAATACAGTCCAGCCCCTGTCAAGGCCAATGCCACTGATAGCCAACAGAAGGTACAAGATCATCCTAAAAGATTGACAGGGACAGGAAATACAGTCCCAGGGACCGTTCCATGTTCCTATACCCAGATGCAAACAGTGCCACAGTATAATGCACCTAATCTAGTGTGGTCGCCACAGACGACAGTGCCTCAAATGATGGTTTAACCACAACAATAGTGGCCTCAAAGAGTTCCTCAACAATAGTGGAACCCTATCAACTGGAATCAATGACCCCAAGTCTCAACAGGAGTTCTGAATCAGAACCATAACAGAGGACCCTCTGGATCAATCCAACCCGTGTATGCAATAATTACAGAAGCTTCCCAAAACCCTATAAGTACTTGAGGAGGTGAAAATCTGAAGGACTACTTATCCAACTCAGTTGCAAGTATCAAGAAAGAGCTTATGGATGTGATTACAGAGCAGCTATAGACGTTGAAGGTGAATACCGCTAATATATCCACCCCTGCGGGAGCTGGGAGAGATGTGATGCGTTCTAATACCTAGTGTGGAAAGTGTCATCAAGCGGGACATTTAGCCACTGAATGTACCCAAAAACCAACTATTCTTGGAGCCTTTTGTTCCTACTGTTTGCGGAAGAACCATACAGAGGATATTTGAGATGTAAAGTGAAGATAGAAAGATGAAAATGCAAGATTCAACTTGCTAGAATCCAAAATGATGACATAGGATATTGGACCAAAGCCTAGGGAGTTTGGTCCTAATTTTGGTCCAAGGAGGTTTCCCTCTCAAAGTTACAGAGGACGATAGTCTAGTGGTGGTCAGAGATTCGAGGTGGAATGTTACATATGTGGAGAAAAGGGTCATATCTCACCGAATTTTCCAAACCCTAGAAGATCTATGGATTACAAGCCCTTATGCAGTCGATGCAAAGAAGAAGGCCACACTACAAAGGACTGTCTAAGTCCAGCCCCTGTCAAGGCCAATGCCACTGATAGCCAACAAAAGGTACAAGACCTACCTCCAATTTGGTAGAGTTGGAAGTTTCCGCTATCACGCGCACCAAGAAGAAGGAACCAGTTGTCCAGAAAGAGAACAACTCTCCTGCCAAGACTATGAAGTTCAACTTGCCAATAGAGGGATAGAGCAGTACAGGATAGAATAGTGCAATACAATACTGCAGTGCCACAGAGAGTCACAGAGAAGCCTATGGATCCTATCAAAGATTATGACTTGGTAAAAGAACTAGACACTTTTAAACCAAACTTAACATTCCGACAGTTGCTAATGCTGTCTCCCAGCTGCCCAAAGAGATTCAAAAGCATCTTGACAAGAAGATGCAAACTAAGGATTGTTTCCCCAATAACAATAAAGTTCAATAGAGCTGCAGAACCTACGAAGGAAGTGGATGTGGCTAATGCCTTCCTAGATCCTGGAACCCCAGATATTAGTGTATGGACAGAAGGATGATTTATTTCAGATGCATTGATTGATGGAGGCTCATCAGTAAACATAATGACGGATGTGACAATGAAGGACTTAGGTTTGCCAGGAATTCAATCTACACAGTGGCTTATCAAATTGGTAGACCAAAGCAGAATTAAACTGTTGGGCATCCTCCCATACGTTAAAAAAACCCTTGCAGAAAAAGATTACTCGCTGACCTATCTAGTGGTTAAACCAAATTCTTATGGGACCTCATACACTCTGCTGTTGGAAAGACCTTGGCTTTTTGAAGCAAGAGCCAGGATGGATTGGTTCAAAGGAACCCTAACCCTAGGTAGAGGATCCAACAAAGTGGTGTTGAAATTGTATGGATCGCAAAAAGGTAATGGATCCACATCCATCGAAGTCATAACTGACTCCTCCAATGAAGTAACAGATGGTACATCAGGAGACGAAGAGGCTGTTAAAAAGATCTTTTCCAAGAAAACTAAGGCACAATCCCTAACAATGGGCACTGTAAACTACCAAGGAAGCAAAGTCTTTTTCCATGGGAGACTACCTCCTGCCTCAACTAGAATTAACTTCTGAAATCACCTCTGACAGCGAGATAGAAGCTAGAGACACAAGCAGAAGCAGAAATAGACACAGAGGTGGAGGATCTATTCTTCTCCTACAGAGCCTCTACAGAAGCAGAGATAGAGCCTCTAGAGGAAGAGGATGAAAATGATGAGGAAGAAAACAAAGCAGGATATGAAAGTGCAGATGAAGAACTTCCTCTGATAGCAGATGATCTTGTTGATGGCCCTAGGGAGACCTCAAAGGCCAAAGATCTCGGGGTGTTGGATGGATTGACTATGGTTCTATTTGGGTTGACCAATGGACCACAAAGTATGCAAAATCTGCATAAGCAATGGATCAAAGGCATAAAAATTAAGTCCACCAGTGGCTCTTGTCATCCTGACCATTCATTCCGGAGAAAAGAGGATGATGATTCCCCTTGTCAACAAAAGCCAGAGCCATCAGAGCCACGGTTTATAGAAGATCCATGCTATGTGACATTCCTGGATGCATCCTCTGAAGATGAATCCCTAAGTCCAGAAGAAACCACCACTCATACATAAATAAACAAAGTTCTGATACCCTTCCAGCAATCTCAACAGACAAATGAGTCATCTGTTCACAAGGAGGACACTGGTTCTAGTGGAATATCAGACGATGACACTACTCCCTTGAAAGAGACAGACCTCTATCCAGAAGCAATCCGTGGGACATTTATCCATGAAGTGGAAGGTGAAAAGCAAATGATGTTCTTGGTTACTTATGGTACTGAACGTCACCTGAAAGTGGGTCTCAATCTTCCAGAAAAAGAACTATTGGTCCTGCGAGACTTACTAAAGGAGAACATAGACGTGTTTGCTTGGTCGTACAAAGACCTAAAGCGGATTGATCCCACAGTAGGCCAACATCACATTGACCTAGAGTCTGATGCCAAACCTGTAAGGCAAAGATAAAGGCACATGAATCCTAATTATTCTGCTTTGATGAAGGTCGAATTATTGAAACTTCTTGAAGCCGAGTTCATTTATTCCATGGCTAATTGTGAATGGGTTTCTCCCATTGTGGGTGTACACAAGAAGAACAAGAAACTTTGAATATGTGTGGACTTTCAAAAGCTGAACTTGAAGACGAAGAATGATCATTTCCCTATCCCTTTTATAGACCAACTGTTGGACACAGTGGCAGGCCATGAGCTCTATTCCCTCTTGGATGGATTCAATGGATATAACCAAGTCCAAATTTTAGAGGAGGACCAATCCAAAATAACCTTCACCACATAATGGGGGACCTATGCCAATAGAGTGATGCTATTTGGGCTCTGTAATGCTCCTGCCACCTTCCAACGAGTAATGATGGCTACCTTCTAGAATCATTTGCATGATTTCATTGAGGTGTATCTTGATGACTTCTGTGTTTATAGTTTAATCTGTGAGCACTGGGGACACCTAGAGCAATGTTTTGACAGATGCCGAGAGTATGGGATTTCTCTCAACCCCGACAAATGTGTCTTTGGTGTTTCATCAGGAGTTCTTTTGGGTCATATTGTCTTTGCACAAGGGATTGCAACAGACCCAGCGAAGATAGAGAAGATTGCCGCCTTGGCAGCACCAACAAATCTTAAGTAGTTGTGAGGATTTCTTGGCAATGTGGGCTACTACAGAAGATTTATTGCACATTTTGCAACCAAGGAAACCCCTCTACACAAGCTCCTAAGGAAATATGTGGATTTCCTTTAGACTGATGATGACTACAAAGGAGCCTTTAATACCTTAAAACAGTGCCTTATCCAAGCACCTATCTTGCAGCCTCCTGATTGGACGAAGGAGTTTCATGTGCACACAGATGCATCAGTTGAAGGGCTAGGTGTTGTCCTATGTCAAAAGGCCCCCTCTAAATTAGATCAACCAATCTATTATGCAAGTTGAAAAGTAACCGACCGGAAGCAAAACTACATAGTGACAAAGCTTGAGTGCTTGGCAATGGTGTTTGCACTGGAGAAGTTTCGACACTATCTATTGTCAACGCATTTCAAGTTCTACATAGATCATGAAGCCCTGTCCTTCCTAATGAACAAAGCAGATGTTAAAGGACGACTGATGAGATGGTTGCTCCTATTCCAGGAGTTCTATTTTGAAGTGGTCACTAAGCCTGGTCGTTCCCATGTCCTAGCTGATCATCTATCACGGATCCCTCAAACCGCAAGAGAGGAACAAGATGATCCAGACCTTCCTGATGCTTCCTTATTTCTAGTTGAAATAGTTACTCCCTGGTATGCAAATATAGCCAACCTCCTGGCAACTCAGCAGTATCCTCTTGGCATCTCAAGCCGTGAGAAGAAGAAGCTTTTGTTAGAATCAGCCCCCTACAGTTTGCTAGGTGGTGCACTATACAAGAGAGGCAAAGATGAAGTATTGAGAAGATGTGTTGCAGGAGATGAAATCGGCATAGTATTGAAAGCATGCCATGACGAACCATGTGTTGGACACTTCGCAGAAGAAGCGACAGCCAGGAAGGCTCTGTTAGCAGGATATTGGTGGTGGCCGGCCCTCCACAAGGATGCACATGACTACTGCAAGAGATGTGATGCTTGTCAACGAATGGGGAAACCAACCAAAACAAGTGCCATGCCATTGCAACCCATTCTTCCCCTAAAGCCGTTCAAGAAGTGGGGGATTGATTTTGTCGGTCCCATTGATCCACCCATCAGACGAAAGTAGAACAGATACATCTTAAAATGTACAGATTATGTCACAAAGTGGTATGAAGCTAAAGCTCTGAAGCGAGATGATGGTAACAGCGTAGCTTTGTTCATGTACGAAAATATTATCACCCGTTTTGGTAGTTCCCTCGAGCTGGTAAGTGACATAGGTACTCATTTCCTTAACAAAATCATGGAGGAGTTGACAGAGTTGTATAAGATCCACCATCGCAAGTCCACTCCTTACTACCCCAGAGCGAACGGCCAAGTTGAAGTCACCAATCGTATCCTCTCCTCGATCCTGACAAGAACGATTGCCACACATCATCGTGACTAGGATGATCGACTTACAGAGGCCCTTTGGGCATACAAAACGTCCCATAAGGTAGCTATAGGATAGACCCCTTTCCAGCTAGTGTATGGTAGAGAAGCCATCTTCCCTGTTGAACTGGAATTGCCCTCTTTGCGAGTGGTAGTTAAAGAACGCTTGGGAGATGATGAGTCACTGCAACGCCGCCCCCTACACTTGTAATGTTTGGATGAGATTCGGTGGATGGCCCTACAATGTATGGAAACCACTCAAGCGTGACGCAAAGCCTATCATGACAGTTTCATCAAGCACAAGGAGTTCAAAGAAGGTGATCTTGTCCTAGCCTATGATTTGAGATTTGGAAAGTTTCCTAGCAAGCTTCAACAATGGTGGATGGGCTCGTACAAGGTACTTGTTGTCAATCCTAATGGCTCTGTTCAGGTGCAAACTGCTAATGCCTCTGATGGTCCTTTTCTGATCAATGGCTATCGTCTGAAGAAGCACTTCCCTCCTTAGGGATCTTGACAATCACAATCGACCTACCCTCCCCCTTTTGGGCGTCACACTGTCATTCTCTTCGTACTTCTGATAGCCCTTATGATTCTCCTCATGAGGCAGTCTCGTTCTGCTAGCCCCTCACAGATACATCTCTACCTTACCTTGTTCTCTTCTCATTTGATCCAACAACAGTGGGGCGAGGTTGGCCCTGACACATGGTATTTCTACCATTCTCTTTATTAATGAAAAAAAAAGAAAGGAAAAAAAAACAAAACAAAACAGACAAAACTATTATGGGAGAAAAGGAAGAAATTCCTTGTCATAACAGGCCTCGTTCCAAGAAAAGGTGGAAACACCCTTGGCAGGAAGTTGACTGTGGAAAAGGTGGTAAGACCCCATAGTTCAGGATAGCTAACTCACCAGCAGAACCTTTCCAACAAGTAATTTGAAGCCATCTCCCTTGGTGCGCTGTCTCTGCAATATCAATCTATATGCCCTTCTTAACAAACGACCTTTCTTACAAATCATTGAAGTACCAGAATTGTTGGCTGCCTCCTTGGATATGCCTCGTCTTCAATATCTTGATGACAGCAACAGCTGATAGGATCTTCATCACCAACCCCTTTAGTGATGCAAGCTTTCATCCTAACAGGATGGGGACGTGAGTACGGGCTGCCCTCTGTATCTATCAGTGAGCGTGAGACGACAGAGGGTGGGCTGAGTGACCAGTCTTTCCCTTCAAATCAAATGAGATGTGTGACTTAAGTGTTGCACGCATGGGATGGGCCTTTCAATGCACAATGCATGATCTTTTCTGTGCACTGCACCATAAGGCTCCCTGGCTTTTCTTCTTGCAGTGTATGCCGACACGGGGCGGGATGCACTATTGCACCATCAAATGCGCACAAGGCATACAACTTCTGCACAAGTGACAATGAGGATTATATCAATGGGCTTCAGGAATGGGTTGCCCTCCTGGATCTTTTAATAGAGAGTGAGACAGAGGGTGGGTTGAGTGTGACTCAATCAAGTATTGAGCGGTGACGATTGAGGGACGTTACGACAATTGGAGTCAGGTACTTTCTCATTTCCCTATGCACCCATGGGATGGGTCTCTACCATCAGCATAGGACACGTCACTCTGTTCTGTACACTGCATTGCAAGGCTCCCTAGCCTTCCTGCTTGCACCTATGCCAGACAGGTTGGATGCACTAATGCGCCATCAATTGTACACCCTGGCATACTCCCTCTACACCATTCCCTTGTCGATTCCTAAACCGGGTGTGAGATCTAGGTTTCCATCAATATTCACTCGTGTGATGCAAGTTCTGGGGCGAGTGATTGTTCTATCATCCCATCTGAGTGCCCGTGAGTTGAGTGACTATCCTTCGTCAAAAAACGACACCTCCCCCGACAGGCTTCATCAACCAGCTACCTCCCTGGGTGCTACTGCATGGTCCCTGCATGTTGGCTGAATGCTGGAGCGAGCCCTGGTACCTCCTACAACCAACTTCAACCCTTCTGTAGCCATGATGGTTCCTTCGACCATATGCGAAACGGGCCAAGTCTTTCTAACCTTATCCTTATGATTGCAAGTGTACGTTATGTTTGAAGTGTGGGGATGCCAGAGTCCAGTTGGTTGACGAGTCCTAGGCTATGTTGCTACATCTAGCCATGTCCGTTAAGGTTTTAAGTGTGGGAACGAGTCCCTGCGCATCTATGATGCATACCCCCCTGCATATGCCTCACTTTAATCATGCATGTATGCCATGATCTAATTTTACCCTGATGAGGTCCCTTCCCCACCCACTCGTCCATATTCAACCCACCCTCGGGGCCATTCTTTCTCTTTTTCCCTTTATCCCTTATTGTCACGATTTTCCATGAGAACTCATCCTACGTTCACTGGCCACCTTACCGCCCTATTCGTCCCTTTGACTTGACTATTTTTCCTTTTTACCAACCCTTGTTTCGACTGACAATTCTTGAGTAATTAATTTTTGAAGCATTTCTTGTAAATTGGACGATTTTCCATGTGAATGCATCTTTATTGCTTTTGAATAACAATCTGATATGATAGCCCTGTCCTCTATCTTCCTCCTGACATTTTTCCTTTTTACTCCCTGTTCTTCTAATGCACAGTTCATCCGATATTAATTTTTGTGCGTTTTCGGGCCATTTTCGTGCATATTTTTAACATTTTTTTTCCATGTGAACATGCCCTATTTTCATCAAAGTTCTAGTTTCATTTGACTGCTGTGTCTCACCAGTCTTTCCCTACATTTTTCATTTTTTCTCTGCCCTATTTCGATTGCTGTAATTTTTGTTATTAATTTTTCAATATATCCTCGGTTCCGTTTTTTGTGTTTTTCGCATGTGAACCCCTTTTAACTCCACTAGAAGTGTGTTTTGATGTGCCAACCCTATGAATACCCTTCTTGCATACATTTTTCCTTTTTACTGCCCTTCATTTTGGTGCCCCCTTCTTTTTATATTAATTTCTGTATCCCGTATTAAGGTTGATTTTTTTGGGGTTTTTCCATGTGAACGTGTCTTATCTTCATCAGGCCCCTCTTCTGACATGCTAAGCCTGTCCGGTATAACTTTTCTCACCAATTTCCTTTTTTCTGTGTTTCATTTCGGTGAATGGATTTTGTGATATTCATTGTCGTATGGGTTTTTGGACCTGTTTTTTGCCTTTTTCCCATGGGAACGCCCTGATTTGATCCCGACACCCCATTGTACTTTTTCGTAGTCTCCCCCTCGCCTTTTGGCTCAATTTTTCTTTTTACGTCATTGAGTTCTGACAAATGGTTTGCGAGTGATTAATTTTCTTTGTTTTGCCATGTCCCCGTGCGCCTTGCCTTGCGCCTGAACGCTCGCGTTTTTGAATTTACATGCCTCAACATGCCCTGTTCTCTTCACACCCTTTCATCTCGAAGTCCTGGCCCCTGTTGCTTCCCATCCCTGCAAAATTTTTTAACCCCGCCCCGTGCATGCGCACGGGACGGGACTGGCTCCCCATTCTTTCTTTTTCTTTATTTTACTGAACTTACATTCTTTACTGAACTTACATTCTTCTTTTCCTTAGGTCATGAGGACGCTTCCTTTCTAAGTGTGGAGATATGTTGAGAGTGAAAAAAGATTGAATTGTGACCGATTTTTGTTTTTTTTTAGGTCTGAATGATTGATACTGATGGATTTAGAGTGATTTATGGTTGTTAATGGAAGTGTTTGAGAGTGTTTTGGACAATATTTATTATGTTTTGGAAGTTCATGATGATTCTTAGTAAAAATATGAGGCTATGTGATGTTCTGATAGGTTCTGTTGAGGTTTTGATACCTTCTGTATAGCTTTTGTTTTGTTCTGATTTTCTTCTGTATGAAGCATGGATTGATGAGTGATGAAGGTTGAAATCTTTTGAAAGCTTATTGAATAGTTTTTGATAGTTTGGAATGGTTTTAGTATGAGTTATGAGGTTATGATGACCTTATGTAACCCTTTGTAAACATTCTATAGAGCCTCTATCTCTGTTCTATCTCTCATCTGTTCCTGTTCCTGTTCTGTTCTGTAGATCTTCTGTAAGTGTTCTGTAGAATGAATGTGTGACTTCAGAAAAGTTTTCTAACTTTTGTAAAGGATGAATCTAATTTCAAAAGAGCTAAAACAAATGGAAGAAGCACAGTAGTAAGTTATGAAGAGACACTGTAGTGGCTCTGGTGCCCTTTCATACCTCCCATACCTCTTGGGAGGTGCATCCACAACCTAAGAGGGATTATTAAGTGTCATTATTGAGTATTGTAGTGAGGAGATGATGTATTATTGAGAGAGAGAGAGAGAGAGAGAGAGAGAGAGAGAGAGAGAGAGAGAGAGAGAGAGAGAGAGAGAGAGAGAGAGAGAGAGAGAGAGAGAGAGAGCCAGAGAGCCAGAGATAGCCAATTCTATCAAAACAGTGTATCTATATATGAGAGATTGAGAGAGAAAACTATGAAGACATTGAAGATGAATATTATGTTATTGATATCCATTCAAAAATGGTGTATTCTTTTATGTTCCTTGTTCTACTGATGGATTTTGTGAAGATGTTGAAGATTATGGTTGATTCTATCAAATCTGTGGGAAATATCTACTATGATGCTGCGTGAAGAATTGTTGTTTTCCTTGTTTTGGTAATCTAAAGAATGAACAAAATCTTCTTGATGTTACAAGATAGATTTTCTTGCAGTAGAATCCCCTTTTCCTTGGTGTCTCTCTTGGGGATCCAAATGATATTTAACGTTTTACAAGTAAGGCATGAGTCAACTAGTGAAATGCATTGCCTTTTCATGAAGTGAGTTGACCTTCCATCCCATGTTATTATAATAGTGTTTAATAAATGGCCCATCTATCTCAAGCATGGGACAATCTATGTGAACTAAATGAAGATAGATGAGGAGAAGCTTAAACACTTCAATCTACCATCATTATCATATGTGTAGTATAGGAAACTTTGCATCTTCTATTAGGGTTATGCATTACCATTATTTTTCTTAGATTGTAACATGCCCAACTTTAGGAGCCCTTAGTGGCACAATTTAGTGGTCTAAGCAGATACTTTTCCTAAGCAATGCCACGCAATACTCCTTAGAATAACACAGGGTTTCTTGCCTAGGATCTCTTGAGTCAACCTCCAAATGTAAGATTCCAACCGTAATCCCTAAGGATCAACTTGAATCAAGGTTTCAATTCTACCCCACAATTAGTTCATAGTGAGTGAGAAATAAGAGGGAGTGATACATCTTAACCCCTCTACTTGTAGGGTATAGTCTCGACTTTGTTTCCCTAAAATGCCATTGATCAGAGTCTACACTAGATAATCAAACATTTGGCCACTTTCCTAAGTCTAGCTCCTTGAAGGAAAACTCTCACCTTACTGAGGCCATAGCATGGATCTATAAGGGATTTTGTCCTCCCACTTTCCTCGAGGCATGTTTTAGTTATCTAATTATCCTAACACTTTTGTTTCATGAGCAGTGATTGAATTTTCAAACACAAAAAAACTACCAAAACTTAAGCTACATGTAGTCATAGAATACATACCACAAATGTGACAACTGATACTAGAGCAATAAGATTCATACCTTAATTGTGTCAACATAGTCACAAAATCCACTAAACTTGATACTTCCACAAAGTTTGAACCTTGTAGAGTCCACAATATCTTGGACTTAGCTTCTTAAATTCCCCTAAAGACAAAGAACTCTTCTTTGGATAGACACGGATGAAGACCATGTCTCCCTCTTTGAAGATTCATTCTTGCCTTTTTAGATCAGCATATGCCTTTTGTTGGTCCTTGGCAGCTTGAATATCATGTCTGATAATCTTGATATGATCATTCATTTCTTCTAACATTTTTCTCAAAGCTTCTATCCTTAGAGTAGGATTGGAAAAATTAAGTGGCATATGGAAATCTTGAACATATAGTGCTTGAAATGAAGCCATTTGAATACTTCAATTATATGAGGCATTATAAGCAAATTCCAGTAAGGGTAGATATTGGATCCAACATTTAGGTTCCTTGCTGCAATATGCGTGCAGAATATCCTCAATTACTTGATTAACTCATTCTATTTGCCCATCAGTTTGTGGATGATAAGCAATGTTGAAGCAAAGTTGGGTTCCAATGGCTTCAAATAAATTCTTCCAAAAATGTGATGTGAAGAGAGAATCACGATCATTGATGATCCTTTTAGGTAACCCATGTAACCTAAAAATATCTTTTACAAAAATTCTTGCAATATCTAAAGCTTTGTAATTGGTTTTTGTTGGAATAAGATAAGCGACCTTTGTTAGCATGTCTACTATTACCATTATCGAGTTATATCCTCCTTGTGCAGAAGCTGACCCAACTACAAAGTCCATGCTAATAAACTTCCATTTCATCTACGGAATGTCAAGTGGTTGGAGTTTTTCTAGTAACTTGACACGTTCAAATTTTACCCTTTTGCAATTTAGACATTTAGTGACATACTTATGTACATCGCCCTTGAATCTTTGCCAGTAATAGCTTTTCTTGATAGCATTAAGAGTTTTTACATACCCTGAGTGTCCTGAAAAAGGAGAGTCATGTGCTTCCCAAAGTATCCTTCTCTTGAGATTTTAACTTGAAGGAATGCATAGTCTCATTCTGAAATAAACAAATCCTTCATCTTCATTTGTAGAGAATTCTTGATACTTAGTCTTGAGTTTGGGATCTTGTTCCCTATTCTAAACTTTCCAAAATAATTGTCAATATTCTGGGTCCTTATTTGCTTCATCCTTTAGTCAACTCGATGATAGGATTAGTTGGCATTGATACCATTGTAGCCAGACCTTTTTCCCTAGATGGTTCTTCAATGATAATAGCATTAAGGAAGGCTTTACGACTAAGGGCATTTGCTACTACATTTTCTTTACCAGGTCTGAACTTAATTTCAAAATCATACTCCTACAGAATTTGGATCCATCGTTGTTACCTCATCTTAAGATTAGGATGAGTAAAAATCCGCTTAAGACTTTTATGATCTGTGACTAAGCAAAACTTATTTCCAAGCAAGTAATGTCTCCATAATTTGAGGGCATGAATAACAACTAACAACTCCATGTCGTGGACTAGCATATCTCTTTTCATGGGCTTTCAATTTTCTTGAAGAGTAAGCTACAAGATGACCTTCCTACATTAGTACGCATCCCAATGTAAGCGAGCTGGCATTTGTGACAACTTCAAATCCCTTGCTTAAGTTAGGTAGCCTTAAAATAGGAGCAGTTTTACCAAACTATGCTTTATTTGCTCAAAGCTAGATTTTTCAATTGGCGTCCACATAATGGCAACTTGCTTTTTGAGTAGGTCTGTAAGAGGTGCTGCAATTTGCATAGTTTCTGATGAATATCCTATACCATCCTATTAGACCTAGAAAAATTCTCACTTCCTTGATAGTGGTTGGAGGTGGTCAATCTTGAACATCTTTGACCTTGGCAAGATCTACTGATATACCTTCAGCAAACACTATGAATCCCAAGTACTCAAACTTCCTTTTGAAGAAGGCACACTTCTTCTTCTTGGCATATAGCTTGTGTATTCTCATTGTCTCCAGGACAATGCAAAGATGTGGTTCATGATCTTCTTCCTCCTTAGAATAAGTTAGGACTTCATCAAAGAATACAAGAATAGAATCATCGAGATAAGACCTGAAAATGTCTTGCATTAACCTATTGAAGGTGGTTGGAGCATTTGTCAACCCAAATGACATCACCATGAATTTGAAATGATTGTATCTTGTGTTGAAGGCAGTTTTAGGAATATCTTCATACTTGATTCTCATATGATAATATCTTGACCAAATATCGATCTTAGAAAAGATACTTGCTCCTTGTAGACGATCAAGAAACTCCTCTATCCTTAGGATCGGGTACTTTTTCTTTATTGTTACTTGGTTTATCCCTTGGTAGTTGATACAAAGATGGAGAGTTACATCTTTCTTCTTTTGGAATAATACTGGGGCTCCCCATGGTGAACTACTTGGCCGAATATACCCTTGTTCTAGCAGTTTTTTGAGTTGCTCTTTTATTTTGATGGCTTCAGGAATAGACATTTTGTAAGGTCTTTTTGCCAATAGAGTGGCTCCTGGAACAAGTTCTCTTTCCGAAGGTAACTCAATTAGCTCTTCAAGAAATATGTCGGTGTACTCTTTTAACTCGGATGGTTCTTCTTCTGACCATCTTGATTTTTGTCTGACCATCTTCATTTACCTTGTTAAGCTTGATTAAGTAAACATGTAATCGTTTCTTCAAGACTTTCACAATTCGAGAAGCTTTTGCTAATTGAACTTTAGGTTTCCTTGTTTCACCTTGTGTAGTTGCTATTTTACCATTCAAATCCTGAAATGTAACTTGACCTTTTCCACATTGGATATGAGCATAATTGGGAATCAGCCAATCCATTCCTAGTAAACATTCAGAAGCTCCTAAGTTCATTACTCTGAACCTCACATTTGAAAGGTTTTCTCCTAGGTTAAACTCTACCTTGGCCATTTGCTATGTAGAAAGTACTTCCTTTCCATTTGCTAATTCCACAAGTAGTTTTGATGCATTTACTGTATCTATTCCTAACTTCTTAGCACACTTGGGTGAAATAAATATATGTGTACTTCCATAGTCAATCAGGTGTCTGTATTATCGAATATTGACAATTTGGACCCTTCTCGTGGAATACATCATGAACAGTTGCTTTTTCAATAGCTTCTTCCATAGTAGGGTCTTCATCCCTATTAGTCTCTTTTAGGGTAATATTTGACGTTCTTCCTCTTGCCATAGCTACTTGACCATGGCCTTGGACAGCTCTGCCTTAACCTCAAAATTGGCCTTGGAGGTGGTTTCCACCAAGCTTTGGACAATCTCTCCTAAAATGTCCTGGCTCATTACCGTGAAAGCACTTAAGACCATCCCTGTTTTCATGGGCAGGAACAAAATTTTCAACTATATTGGATTTTTCCTTTTTCTTCTAACCTTGGTAAAATTGGCCTTGGGTTCTTTTTGCTTGACCTTTGAATCCTCGTTTGTTCTAGTTATTGTAGCTCCAAAACTTATTATTTTTAGGCTTTGATTGTACTTCTCACCAATAGGAGTAGCTCGAATCAAAGCATCTTGGAGGTCTATTGGGCACATTGATTCCAAATGAGTGTTCAGAGGAGAATTTAGCCCATTGTAGAACTTGGACACTTGTTGAGCAGTATCTATGGAGGGTGCATATTTAAGAAGTGAAACAAACTTGGAGTAATACGCCTCCAGAAAGGTATTTTCAAGGACACCTTGATCTTGGCACCATTGCTTCCACAAGATTCGAGCTTCACCAATTAATTTTAGCTTAGCTATCATGGCTTGGTTGGCTGGGATAGTTCCAGTGGCAGTAAAATAATCTTCCATGGATTTGATCCAAATTTCTGCATCGGCTTTCACATTCTCACATTTCCCGTCAAATTTTGGAGGTTTGACTTCCTTCAAAAGATTCCTTTTCTCTTGGGCTTCGTTGAGAATTATTGTGGGTGCAAAATTATGGGAAATTTTCACAAGTTAAACTTTATGAAATTTATATAGCGTTAATATTAGAGTTTCATATCCAAATTATTTCTCACTTAATTTATTGAAACAATTTTCAAATAAAACTCTCGTCCCATTGCTAAAGTTAAACTGCAATTTCAAAGGTTCCAAGGGAAAATAAGGTTCCATTATTTCTCTAATTGATAATATATCAATCAATCTTTATTACAATGGATATACAAGGTAATCAGATAGCTCGCAGGTTTATCTTATTTTTTTCAAAGAAGGATTCCCTACTACAATCTAAGCATGACATTCTAATACATCTTTTATGAAGTAACTTAGATTCTAAGAGTAAATATCTAGGAATCTATATTTTTGAGGGAGTTCAAGAAATTTGTCCTTTTTGTAGTTGCGGTGACTAGAGCAACCTACGACCTTTATTCTATTGGCTAGAAGGATCTTCGTAGCTTCCTCATAGATATATTGATTTAGTTTGTTCTTCTTGCCTAGATAGATCTCGACAACTTTAAGATCTTCCATCCATTTTACCATTTTCAGATTATTCTAAAGATAAGCTAGACGGCTTGCATCGATATAGCAGTATACTCCGCTAATCATCCGCCATCTTTTACAATATCGAGGTGAGGGGTTGTAGAACTGATATCTAATATCCATATCATCTGATTTCTCTAGGCAAAACTGGATGAATACATAGCTGACATAAACATTACTTGAAAGATCAAGATTCGTTATTCTGCCATAATTCAGAAATATACATTAGCAAAGAGAAGAAAACATATCCTCGGTGCTGTATTTTAAAAATATATATATTTTTCTTAAGCTTACGTCATATTCTATACTAACATGCGCTCTGATACCAACTGTGAGGTGTCCGCCCAGGCTCATTCCAATGCACACATTTTTGTAGTCCATCAGTAGGTTTTCCAAATGACATCACCCGGTGCTCCCTTGGAATATCATGGGGTTTGTCACTTAAACCCCATCGAGTCTACATTGCAATGGAAGTATTCCGACCTATCCCACTAGGATCGACCTGAATTTTCGAGTTCCTAAAATCAAATGAGTCTCCTAACAACCAGCTACGGGTCAATAATTTTGAGTTCCCACTTTCCATAGGATTACTCGAATTAAAGCAGACTTGCCATTCCACCTGGTTCAAAGAAAATGGGAGAAGGAGGGGAGTGTGGTATGTCAACCCTCCTGCTCATAATGCAAAATCCCATTCTGGCCCCCTAAAACAATGCAAGTTAGTTCTACCTAATGCCTAGTTGGTCAACGTATCGTCTTCCTATTTCTATCACTGATTTAGAAAAGCTTTCAGCTAATCGGGAGCACCCTACCATTGAACGGACCCATCGGGGGTTACTCCCATCCACTTTTTGTTGATGACAGAATCATCTTTAGTTTTTTAATCACCTACAACACATTTATTGGAACATATACAACCAGCTTCCTTAATTAGTCCGTTAAATCACATGTTCCTTCACATAATTTATATCACAGGCATGCATACAATTCAAACAACCCTTCAATAAAACAAATTTCTTTATTATATTAGAAGTTTATTACAATTTCTATCTTTCATACCCTATGGAAGACATACAGAATTCCACGAGGGTATTCTGCCCGCCAAGATTCCACCCTTATAACTAGTATTTAGGGTTCTAGGATCCCATCCTGAGTCACAAAGGGGCTCGTCAGATTCTAGGAGTAATGTGGAATTTACGGCCAAAGCCCCGCTGGCACCCACATCTCCTACTGCCCGAGGTTATCCCTACGGACAGGCCTTTTGTTACAGAGCCGATCTAACCCTCTAGAAGTGATAACCATGACCCCCTTGGAGTAGGGTCTCGCAGCTAGCTTGGGGGTAGCCTAGCGTGATCTTTCATTTTATCTTGTTAGTCAATGGTTTTAATCAAGGATCTGGATTCTAGTGAACACAAACAATCCTTTCAAACAATGATATTCACACCATCGTGTAGTTTCACATCTTCCATAGCCAAGGTAGACCTTATCCTAAGGTAACCTTACATTCTAATGAGGATTCTCCTCCCCATGAAGAAGTGTTGAGTACATCTCTTACAACATGTTAAGCAAGACATGAATTTTCCATTTGGGGCTAACTTACCCAACATAAGTGAATTTCCTTTAGAAAAAATATTGCGATAATAATTTAACGAGATGATTTACAATACCCTTAAATAGACATTCACTTTTCATAACAAGCATTAATCAACCTTAACCTTGTCGCATTGACAATATATCGAGTTATTTTATTAATCTCAAGTGCACATATAGACCTTTTACTCATTTCGTACAATATCCTCCTACAACTATTTCCATCATGATCTTACAAATTATAATATTGATTAATCTAACTACAAATCATAGGTAGTAGTTAACCATTTATCCGTGTATTAATATGCTCTCTAAATAAACTTTTCAATTTGTGTAACTGAAAAATATGGAAGCTATTTTTTTTTTTGTACTTATTCTTATATGGATGCTACCCATACAATCTAGCAAATAGGTCTTGTACTATTTAATGCAAAAGCTAATATTTTATGTAAAATTTTGGTAAAAACCTTATTATTTTATGTGGCAATATGAAAACAATAGCTTATTTTTGAAATGTGAACAACTTGGTTTGGCACGACGACATTGAGAATTTCGTCTTTGCTTGTACTTGGATTTACCACACCCGATGTTCCATTTGCTTCAACAACCTGGGCACAATATTAAGCCCAAAAAGTAGCTCAACACTTCTTTTATCGAACATCAATCAATCAGTATTCACAGAGACCCCATCAAGCTCCAAAATAACCTAGATCTATTAAAAAGATTGATGAAAGGAAAATACATTGAAGCATGAATGAATTTTTAGCTTACAAAATATAACCAAATAAATTAGTAAAGGATATAAGAGATTCATCCATTCCTTCATAGGTCTTGAAGACTTTAGCCATATCCATAAATCAACATCTTCAAATCTTTTCAGCTTTCTCAAACCATATCTCCAAAAGAACACAAGTCAAACACACCCACACACTGACACATAACAAAGAGAAATTTGAATGACACCCCAATAAGGGAGAAGGAAAAAGGATAATTAAAGATTAATCACAAATTACATAAAAAAAGAAACCATCAATGAAGATGTTTTCTTTTAAAGGCCTAATGATTTTGGAACCTATCCAAGGAAAGGGATTCATCCACAAATATCTTGGGAGGATTTTGAAAAAATTGCAAATAGCACATCCTCTCCAAAAGAACCAGATATCTTCTCGAAAGAGAAATAGTATGGAAATATAAGATATCCAACTAGCAAGGATCAATATCCACATTAGCATTAATACACAACTTTGATACTGGCTTCTAATCATTATAAGAATGACAATGCATATGTGCTAGGTACCAAGCAAAATGAGTAGTTAATCTAACTAAAGGATGAGTAAATTGATAATAGATTTGGACAAATTGCAAATAAATTTGATAAGCTTATATAGGAGTTTGTCAATCCCCTAGAATCACAGGCCAATTAATCTGAGATTCTGTCCATGGATCAATTTGACTCAACCCTCTACATCTAGGTATCTACAAATCAAAACCAGAGTGGCCAACTAAGGGGGACTAGGAATAAAAGATATGTATGGAGAAAAAGCAACAAGTATCAAGGGATGAAGGGATAAATAGGAAAAATCATTAAAAAAAGGAAGGGTTAAAGATGGAGATTCAACTAATTTAACTAAATTGGATAAGAAAGGGATTTAAAAATACACTTGAAAAGTAGAAAGGAGTGTGGTAGATAGTGGACAATAAGGAGCAACATGGGAGAAAACACAATCCATAATTAATGGACAATGTGTAACGATACGAATTTGGGGAGCACCTTGCGATTAAAAAAGAGGAGGAGAAATAATATGGAGAGTCAATTGAAGTATGGATAAATAAGACTCAAATATGTGGATCATTTTTTGAGAATAAGTGAGGGAAGGCATTGATGGACCTAAAATAGATCAACAATTGTAAGCTTCAAAGAAGAAAATATCAAAAGAGTATTGCTTAAAAACATGGGCTAAAGATCCTCCTTGAGTTGGTTGGTATTTTGTAAACATGTAGCGGCTTTCAATTGTCTCTTATTCAATACAATAGACTCTATCATGAAATGCCACGAAACCTCAGGACATGCATTCACTTTGGAGGAATATGCTTGAAAAAACTCATCCATCTACAACTCTAAACATCAAACATAAAGAACAACTTGCAAAATAGCATCCACCCATATACTAAGACATATCCTCATCGTCTTGAATTAGAAGATCACCTCTAAGATACATGTAAGACATCAGCATGGTATCATGTATACTTGAATTTATAAAAACCATGCAGGCAACCTCTGCTAAGAGATGTGACAACCAAGAACCACTGCATCCATTCTCTAGAGGATGCAAATCCATAGTGGACAGCTTCATATAAAGACTAGCTTTTGTAGAAAAAAATAAAATTAAACTAACAAATGTGAATATCTAGTAGTCTTCAGCTATAAAATAAATAAATAGGTTGGAACTCTGTCCTAACAACCTTAATTTAATACGAGTGCATACTCTAAACTCATAAATGTCCAATTTTTTAATTATGTATTTTACAGAATCACCCGCTATGGAATCACCCACTTGTACATTAAATTAACGTGACGCTCGAAAAGGACAGTGTCCCCATTAACTTTTCGCACATCCACCCCTTGTATGAGCCCCGGTAAATAAATATAATTTTACAAAATCCACTGTAAAATCGCAAAATCTCACGGAATCCACCATGGAATATGCCTCTTAGAATCATACCCCTGGGGTGGGATAGCAATTGTCCTCAATTGCTATTAGCTCAATGTGGAGTGAGTAGTGAGAGATAAGCACTTAAGTCACAAGCGTGCATCCATTGGGCCTCTTCAATAGGATGATTTTTACATTTTACCAAATATCTAGAATATCTATGGCCAGTTCTAGTGGTCATAAAGTCAGTATCTAAAATAGTCTTAAGTTCAAGGATTTCAGTTTCTTCTTCTAACAAAGGAGGATTTTCATAGACAGGGTGGACAAGTAATTGGCCTTTGAAAGGTCGTAACAAACTGATATGAAAAGTGTTATGGATTTTTCAGTGTTGGGGTAGTTCTAATTTAAAGGCATTGTCATTGATTTTGTGAATGATTTTGAAAGATCCATAAAATCTAGGAGCTAACTTTACAACATGGTGTTTCTCAACACTTTGTAGTCTTTGCTTTTCAATTCATAACCAAACACAATCACCAGCTGTGAAATTCATAGCTTTTCTTTTCTTGTTTGCTTGTTTAGTATATGATTGTTGGGCTTTTGCAATCATATCTTTAACTTCATCAAAAATAGTAGCATGCATATTTGCAATATCATCAGCAGCTTTAACTTTGTTTGACAATAAAGTATTAGGTGTAGACAATCTATATCCATAAACGATTTCAAAACGTGCTTTTTGTGTAGCTGTATGTGGAGTGTTATTGTATGCAAACTGAAGTAAATGCAAGTGTGTATCCCATGCTTGTGGTTTTGAAATTGTGTATGCACGTAAAAGATTCAAGATTGTGCTGTCTGTAGCTTCTGTTTATCCGTTTGTTTCAGGATGAAATACATATGAAAAATCAATCTTTGTTCCTAAGTTTGCAAACAAAGTAGTCCAAAAATTATTATAGAATCTAGAATCACGATAAGAAATAATAACTTTTGGTAAACCATGGTTAGTGAAAATAGTTTTCAGAAACAATTGAGCAGCTTGAGATGCAGTAAAGGTTTTCTTGTATGGAATGAAATATGCATGTTTGCTAAACCAATCTACAATAGTCCAAATCATATTCTGATTAGCTTGAGTGTTAGGCAAACCAGTAATAAAATCCATTGAAATATGTTCCCATGGTCTTTCAGGAATTGATAAAGGCATTAACAAACCATATTGCTTACCATGGTGTCGCTTAACTCTTTGACAAATTAAACACTCAGATACAAAGTTAAAAACATTAGATTCCATCTGTGGCCAATAAAAATCTTCAATCAATGTGCATAAAGTGGAAATAATACCTCTATGGCCTTGATATGGGGGACAATGAATTTCATGCAACACAAATGATCTAAATAGAACAGCTACACACAACCTTTTCTCATAAAACATAAATCCATCAGCATAAGACAACGAATCAATTGGAATAAAGTTATTGGCAATTAATTTATTCCAATCAGCTTGAAAGCTAGGGTCTTGTTCATAGGTATCTTTCATAGGGATAAGGGAATCAAAAGATATCACATAGATATTATGAATAGTTGGTCTTCTACTCCTACTCAAGGCATCGGCAACAACATTTTCTTTTTTGGGTTGATATTGGAAAGTGGATGAAAACTTTGAATAAAACCAACCCATTTAATATATCGGTCAGATATTTGTGGTTGACTAAGGAGATGTTTGATACTTTATTGGTCAGTTTTAATCATGAATTCAGATTCCATTAAATAGTGTTTCCATTGACATAAAGCTTGTATTACAGCTAGCAATTCCTTATCATAGGTAGAATACTTGAGTTCAGAAGGTTTAAGCTTGTAGCTAGAGTAGGCTATGGGATGGGAATCTTGCATAAGGACAGCTCCTATTCCAAATCCACTAGCGTCAGTGACTACTAGGAAAAATGTCTATTAAAGTCAGGGAGTTGCAATACAGGAGCATGTGTTAAGGCATGTTTCAGTAAATCAAAAGACTTTTGCTTATTTTCAAACCAATGATATACAATACCTTTCTTTAATAATTTTATCAAAGGTAATGCAAGCAATGAAAAATTTCTCACAAATTTTATGTAAAAGCTAGCAAGACCTAAGAAAGAACGTAATTCATGCACATTTTTAGGTATTGACCAATTCAAAATTGCTTCTATCTTTTTAGGATCAACTTTAATGCCTTCAGATGAAACAATATGTCGTAAGTATTCAATTTGGGTTTGGAAAAACTCTTTTCAGGATTAGCATATAATTGATTCTCTTTCAGTAATTTGAAAACCAAAGTTAAATTTTCATAATGCTTGTTCTCATTCTTACTGAAAACTAATATGTCATCAAAGAAAACAATGACACAATGCTGATGCTTCAAAAATATATGATTCATCATACAACTGAATGTGGCTGGTGCATTAGTTAAACCAAAAGGCATAACAAGGAATTCATAATGTCCAAATTGAGTTCTAAATGTAGTTTTAAAAATGTCAGATGTGTCCAGTCGTACTTGATGGTATCCAGATTTAAGATCTATTTTGCTAAATATGGCAGCCCCTTGTAGTTTATCCATGAGGTCGTCTACCCTAGGGATTGGATATCTATTCTTGACAGTTATCTTATTTAGGGCATGATAATCAATGCACATCCTATACGTGTTGTTTTTCTTTTTAACTAATAGGACAGGTGTACCAAATGGAGAACTACTGGGCCTAATGAGTCCTCGGGTTAACAATTCTTTTGAATTTCTTTCTATTCAATTTGATTATGTCGATAAGGTGCTTTACACGGTGGTTGAGAACCTGAAATCAAGTCTATTTTATGATCTTCAGGACGTGTGGGTGATAAACCAAGTGGCAAGTCAAAAGTAAAATAGTCTTTAAATTGTGAAAGAAATTGTGCGTGCCTAGGATGCATCTTATTTTCCTTCACTTCAATTACATTCACCCAAATTAAGTAGGATTTGCTATCTTTTCTTAATGCACATTTAGCCTGTGTATGACTAAGCAATGGAAAATTATCAAAAGTGTATATACCATGCAATGTGATTTGTTTCCCATGAGAATGAATCTTCATTGAATGCGTGGAATAATCTATATCGGGATTATACTGATGACGCCAAGGCATTTCTAAGATAATGTCACTAGATTGCATAGGCACAACTAAGAAATTTCTACATTCAACATAATCACCAATTTTAATTTCTAAATCATGCACTTCTTGTGTTCCATTGTATCTAGTGCCTAAGAATGCAGCATGATGTGATAATGAGTAGAAACAGTATGTAAATTCAATTCTTTGACCAATTTTGTAGAAATAAAATCATGTGTACTCTCGTCATGATGTAAAACAGTCTTTTCTTTACCATGCACAAGACATTTTATCGTTAATAAAGAATGGGGATTTGGTATACCCGGTAAAGTATCTAAAGTGGTGCCGTTATTGTCATTGTCTTCCATGAAATCTGGCATTTCTTCATGGTCTTCATCTTCAGTCGCTCCCAAATAGTTGATGTGAACAGTTGGCTTTTTGGATTGACAATTCGCCGCTAGATGTCCAGGTTGATGGCATTTATAACAGACTATGGATTTGGCTTTAGAAACATTATTGGTAATAGCGGAAAGTTTAGGAATGTTGAGATTTGGCTGAAAAGATGGCTTACGATTTGGATTTGTGTTTAATGGTAAAGTAGGGGGTCGTGTCCAAGATTTACGAAATGAATATGGAAGAAAGTGGTTTTGATTGAATCTTCAAAAGTTAGAATTGAATTGCTTGGTACTGAAATTACCATTGTTTGAGAATTGTTGTGGTCGCTTCTCTCGTCCTCGAATTTTGTCTTCAGCATCATGGGCCAAGGAAATCACATCCTCGAGATTCGTTGGCTTGAACATGTTCACTTTCGCATAAAAATGACCAATCAAACCAGTCATAAACTTACACTTATGGGTCACCTCAGGTACATCTTTGAGCATTCGAAGTTGTGATGACCGGGAAATTAGTGCAAATAAAGGCACCGAAATGTGCTTAACATGGAAACATCCTTTGCAAATTGACACTTTGCTTTTGTACTCTTTTGTAAAAAAATCAAATATGAAGCAATGTAAAATGTGTAGTCCAAAAGACTCACATTAAAATATGTTGAAAGGAAAGGGAAGGTCAAACACCTTTTGTCTCATTCCAAAAATTGAAGGGTCTTTAGACCTTAGCCAAGATGTATGCAATTCAATTTTATAATATCAAGAAAGGAAAAGGAAGAGGCTTGTCGGGTGATTTGGAAAGGTGGGAGGTTGAGGTGGTTACACCCTCTCTCTTCCTTTATCTTCTCCTCTCACGCTTCATTTCCTCCTCTCCCATTTTGGCACAACTCGCATCTTTCTTGTTCTTGCTCCTTTCTCTTGTACTTCATTGCCAAATCTAATGGAGAGTGAGGAAGAGGAAGAGAGTGAGGATGGAAGAATTGTCCAATTTCTTGTGTGCTTTCCTCTTGTGTGTTTGGAGAGCATGGATTTTTGGTGAGAAGGAGAGTTTTCTTGCAGGTTTTTGTGGCCAGCAATGTATTTGTAGCCTCTCTTGGCTGGTTTCGTGGTTCATTTTGTGCCATGGCAAGGTGCTCTTCATTTGGAAGAACATGGAGCTCCAAGAGGAACACCAAAGAAAAAGGGATTCTACTACAAGAAAATCTATCTTGTAACATCAACAAGCTTTTATTTCATTCTATTGATGACCAAAATAAAGAAAATATCAATTTTTCATGCAGCATCATAGTAGATATCTCCCACGGATTTGATAGAATCAACCATAATCTTCAACATCTTCATAGAATCTATCAATAGAACAATGAACATAAAGGAATACACCATTTTTTAATGGCAATCAATCACATAATATTCATCTTCAATGTCTTCATTGTTCTCTCTCTCAATCTCTCATATACAGTCACACTGTTTTGATAGAATTGGCTATCTCTGGCTCTCTCTCTCTCTCTCAATAGTACATCATCTCCTCACTACAATACTCAATAATGACTCTCAATCATCCTTCTTAGGTCATGGGTACACCTCCCAAGAGGTATTATGTCTGATGCAAAGAGGCACTAGAGCCACTACAGTGTCTCTTCATAGCTCACTACTGTCACTGTCACTCCAGTCTTTTCTTCAGTCTTCACGAGATGCTTCTTCCATTTGTTTTAGCTCTTTTGAACTTAGATTCATCATTTCCAAAAGTTAGAAAACTTTTCCAAAGTCACACATACATTCTATAGAACACTTACAGAAGATCTACAGAACATCACAGAACAGGAACAGAGCAGGTACATAACAGATACAAAATAGAGACAGAAGGTTTACAGAGGGTTACAGAAGGTCATCACAGAACAGCAAATCCTCATAACTCATACTAAAGCCATTCCAAACTATCAAAAACTATTCAATAAACTTCCAAAATATTTCAACCTTCATCAATCATCAATCCATGCTTCATATAGAATAAATTCAGAACAAAACAAAAGCTATACAGAAGGTATCAGAACCAATCAGAACCTCAACAGAACCTATCAGAACATCACAAAGCTTCATATTTCTTCTAAAAATTATCGTGAAATTCCAAAACATAATCAATATCATCCAAAACACTCTCAAACATTTCCATTCACAACCATTCATCACTTTAAATCCATAAAAAATCAATCGTTCAGACCTCAAAAACAACAAAAATCAGTCAAAAATTCAATCTTTTTTCACTCTCAACATATCCCCACACTTAGGAAGAAAGCGTCCTCGCGACCTAAGGAAAAGAAGAATATAAGTTCACTAAAGAGCTCAATTTAAGCTTCTTTGGTATCTTCAATAATCACTCAACCACGACCCCAACTTATCACCTGTATCTCTAGAAAAGAATACTACTAAAGGAAAACATCGTTATTCATTAACACATTTGATAAACAATAAAAATTCATAACAATCTAAGAGGTTCTTCAACTCTCCATCGTAGGCTTGCCATTTACAATCACCATCAATAGTTGAAAAGAGAGTTCTCGAACAAATTATTCAACCAGCACAAACTCATCACATACAAATTAACCCACAACACAAACACTAAACACAAAACAACCATCTGAATGGCACCTCCAAAAAGAGAGATATATATAATTAAGAATCATCCAAAATACATTGCAAAGGCATCAATGAAGGTGATCTCTTTTGAAGGCTTGATGATTACGAAAGCGATCCATGGATAAGGAGTCATCCACAAATGTCTTGGGAGGATTTTGAAAGAACTGAAAGTAGCACAACTGTTCTAGCAAAACAAGATATCTGCTAGGTAAACAAAGGGCATGAAAATATAGGACATCCAACTGTTGGGAATCAATGTTCACATTGGCATTCATACAAAGCTTTGGAATGGCCTTTTGATCGTTATGGGAATTTCTATGTTTATATGCTAGGTACCAAGCAAAAGAGCTGTCAATCTCACTGAAGGATCTAGAGATTGTGAATATTGGTGAGAAAAATGAAGGTAATTCTAGTATGCTTGACTAGCAGTTGTCCAGTCCCCTGGAATTAATGGCCAATTAATCTGTGGTCCCGTGAGAGAATCAGTTGAGGTCCATCCTCTTCTTCTCAGAATCTGCTGATCAAATCCTTCGTTCCCACTGACCAACTGAGGGGATTGAGAAATAGAAGTGGCAGGAGATGGAAGTGGAATAAGTAAAAGAGGATGAAGAGATGGGTAGGCAAAATTATAAAATGAGGAATAAGCTAAAGAAGGAGTGGCTGAAAATTTAAGCGAATCAATTAGGAAATGTGTCAATTGATAAGCAGGAAAAGTAGAAGGTATATTAATAGATGGAGAAGGTCATGGTGGAGAAGGGAAAAATACTCGATCTTCAATGAAAGAACAATAGGTAAAGATTGGAATTTGAGGAAAACACTGAGGTTGGAAAAGGAGAGGTAAGATAGCTACTAAGTTGGATTGATAAAGGGAAAAATAAGCATCATAGCGATGGGCCATTTGTTGATAGTACAATAAGCTAGGAATCGAGGGACCTAAAACAGATCGTCGATGGTAGGCATCAAAGAAGGATGAATCAAATGGATGGTTCTTGGAAAGATAAGCTAAGAGATCCACCCTCAGTTGGTTAGTGCTCTGCACATAAGTATAAGCCGTATTCTGGCGTTGGTTCAGGACTACAGAATCAATCATTGAATGCCATGAAGTGTAAGGGCAAGTAGCCACTTTAGAAGAATAGAACTAGAACATATCATCTATCCTCAACTTCAAATGGTTGACATATAAGGCAGCTTGTAAGACCACATCCCCCATATACCAAGCTAGATCTACATCATCTGAAATCAACAGATCTCCTCGTAGATACATATAAGACAGCAACATGGTATCCATTGTCACAGAATCTTCAAAGACCATACGGACAACTTCTGTTGCAAATCAAAAGACCAAGCCCCACTCCAACCATCCTCTGGAAGAGGGAGATCCATCGTTGAGAGCTTCATATAGAAGGCCAACTTCTGCAGCTGATAGTGGACAAAAAAGGAATGGTCCAGAGGAACATACTCCTAAAATTGCTCAAATGTAGACCATAATAAATCCATCCTAGACTGCAATCTTTCCACTTTATCTTGAAATAATGGACATAATGTGGCATGTCTCTAGAGAACTGCTAAGTCCTCCTGAGATATAGAAGGAATCATAGGAACATTAGGGCTTGGAGGAATGGACCGTGACTGTGCTAGTTGGTCCTGCAATTGCTTAATCTGGGAAGCTTGGGATTCCAATGTATTATGAGCAGTCTACAAAGCTGACAAGTTCGTATCTAAAAGAGTCTGAAACTCTTGAGCTTCTTTTGACATTTTCTCTTTCTCCTCTGAAACCCTAAAAGAGTCTACAAAGCTGACAGGTTCGTATCTAAAAGAGTCTGAAACTCTTGAGCTTCTTTGGACATTTTCTCTTTCTCCTTCGAAACCCTAGTGAGACCTCTGACTGAGCTTCTTCTAACTGAGTTTTCAAAGAAGATATTTCTTCTCTCTGGGTCTCAATCATTTGGGTATGCTGCTCCATCTGCTTAAACATATCGGCAAGAGTGTCTTTGGCAGAGGCTAACTCTGTGGCTGCCTTATGCATCTGGTCTTTGGATTGCATCAATTCTTCATAGAAATAAGCATATAACTGTTGAACACATGCTGTCACTAAGAGTTCAATAGAACTTTGGATGTAGTTACAAAGGAAATGAACGGCATCTCCTGACACTAAACTATTCAGCGAAGGATTTGGTATTTCCAAAGAACCCTCTTGATGTGCCCTGAATAAATTGTTGCATGTGAGGTAGGTAGGGAGGTCACTTCCTGAGGTAGCAAGAACTATTACTGAAGGAATGACTGGTGGAACTTTCTCTGCTACACGCTTCAAGTGCTTCCGCTGAATGACCAATGGAGGAAGGGAATCAAGATCCTCTATATCAATGGGTTCTGAATCCTCTAAAGGTGGAGGGGAAGGAACTAGATCAGATGGAGGAGGAGGTAGCACACCCTTATTAAGGCCTGAATATGTCAAGAAAACATATAAATATGAACTACAGGTTACATTTGTAACATTCCCTCTGGTCACTTTGACAAAATGTTGGTTCATCTTCGTAAGTAGGTAAGTACTCCAGTCAATAGCAACCCCTTTTAACACCATCCTGGAGGCTATGAAGAGCTCCTTGGACAAATAATGAGATGGTGTCTTGGCAGGCATGAACCTCTCTTGGAGAAATTGGTAGACTAGCTTCCAGAGAGGATCAGTGATCATTGAAAAAGACACTCTTGAAGTGTTGATCACCTTTTTGACATCAAGGACCTCTTTGGTTTGCTTCTATAACAACTTGAGAATCTCGTCATTGGAGAATAACTATCTGGTTGTAACAAAGGGTTCTTCTTTGTAGGGAAGAGACAAAGCCTTTCCTAACCCTCTAGGTGTCAAAACTACGAAAGTACCATGAACCAAACCCGATTTCTTACTGTATGATACAAGAAACTCATCACACAGGGATGGATCGTCTGGAATCAGAGGGAGTGAAGCAGCCACAAAAGTTGCAAGGCATGCTTTCACGATAGGCTCAAAAGTCAGTAGGGAATAATAATCCCTATTGACCAATGGGATATACTAAACATGAGGAGAAGCTTGAGGCGCCATTCAGATGGAATATACACACACCACAAACACAAACAATCACAGAGAATGCTTGCAAAATAATAAAATAGCTATAAAAAATAAATTGAACAAAATAAGCACACACAGGCGTAACTAACCAATTGACCACCCCAAACAACCCACATCCTAGAAAAAATTTGGAATGACCTCTACACATATGCGATCGAAAGCTTCATGCTATGCAACAAGCAGGCACCCAAGACCCCGTATCAGGAAAAAAAAGGAAAACTACAAACCGCACCCGTAATCGTATCACACAAGCAAACCATAATACCTCAAAAACTTAATCAAGACATAACCAAAACTTTGATAAACAATATCTGCTAAGAGGACGCGTGCTTTTTTTTATGGCTGGTTTATTTTTAATTAAAAATTAAGGTGCTTCTGAGGTGCACATAGCGCGTGCAAAGTGAACGGAAGGTTAATTTTAAGTTATTAGAAAAATGTGTATTTAGCGCTAGCCCACGTGAAAAAGTGAGTGAATAAAGTTCATTTTAACAACTAATTGTGGTTAAGGGATGATTAAAAAAATAAAGCACAAAAAATAGATACCTGGTAGGGGTGTGTATGCAAGAGACTGAGGACGCACTGAGTAGTCCCAAATGCAAGGAATCCAATCAAAAAGGCAAAAACCACTGACTAGAAAAAATAAAGCACCTTAGTTTTTTTTACTTTTTTAAAATTTCTTTTTATTTTACTAAATAAATATCAAAGCAATATTAGGGGGATCACATGTGGTATAATTAATGTTGATTAGTGTTTAGGTGAAATTGTTATTAGTATTTATTTATTTTTTAATTATCATTTAGGTATGTTTTGATTTTGTATTTTATGTTTTTTTAAAGGGTATATTTTTTATTTTAAAATTTTTTAAAAGAAGTCAAATACATTGATGGAATTTTTTGTTATTTTTTTAAATTTAATTTTGATTTTTAGGGAAATTTAATGAATTTTTCTCAATTTTTAGTGAATTTTAAATATTATTAATTTGTTTGTAATTAATTTTCTATAGTATAATCAACAAGATCAACCAAAAATTTACCAAATTCAGTTCTACTTCTGCTTCTGTCTCTGTCTCTGTCTCTATTACAGTCATTGTCCCTGTGATGACCACCCTACCATAGGACAGACCCGTCGAGGATTCTGCCCACCCGTTTCCCTTGATAGCTTTAGTTTTCTAATTAGATCCTACCACATTTATGTGCGACATTTAAAATCAGCTTAATTAATTAAGCTTTTTAGGGCACATTGTTCATTCGCATAATTTATAGCACAAACACGAAAACAAACAAGCAGTCCTTTTGTCAAACAAGTTCCTTAACTTATCTTCAAGTTAATCTTTGTCTCCTGTCCATACAGGAGAATTATGTATCCCCTTTGTCCAATAGAAGTACCCTAGTCCAAATCACATGGCACCATAATTTCCATCCTTGATCTAGAATAGGATCTTCCAACATCCCAGATGTTGGGCTCACGGTAGTCTACAATTCTGTTCGAGTCTAGGAAAGGGGTGTCCAAAGCTCCACTGACCCCGAGTGACCTAGGAGTGAGACACACTCTCCGTGGTTGGCCTTTTCACCACTAGACCTTTGGCCCATGAATCGAGTAGTGCCATCTCGGGGTAATCCACGGTGTGATCTTGGAGATGATCCACTTGTGCAAAATATCCTTCATTAATTAATCCAATTAAGAATCAAGCATAATCAAGGCAATCAACCCTAATATCATATTCTAGGAAAACATTCCTTTATTCCCATGGCAACTTGTCATTACAGACCCCTGCCATGCATTTGCCATCAAAACAAGCCTTGGAATATTTATCCAAATCACAATGCAACAATAGTTGATTGAAAGAAAAACATTTAGGGTGTTGTTCAATCAACCAACCAACAAAAATAATTGTATTTTTTCCAAACAATACAAGAATAGATGCGATAATAATTCCATTGCATATTCGCTCTCCCCCTTGGGATCAAAGAGTGATTCTATGCAAAATTTACTTAATACTTGTATGCACAATTCCTAATATTATTCTTTTTACGATTATGCTATTCATAACCCCTAACTGATTGCTCTTTCAATAAATAAGTCATACGTAACTAAGTGCAATTAACTTTCCTTGATACATGCATTTTGCAAACTCCATCTTTTGAATATGTGAGATGAGGCCTATCCCTTCCCATGACCTATTCTCATACATCATAGTATGGGCCTTATGTATCTCATGTGAGACTCAAAGCAAGTATCTATCAATTTAGAAATACCTTACTTACGATCGAAACCACAGTTGGATTAATAGTGATGCCTTCACCTAAAACGTCATTGCTGGTTGTTGGTGGATTGCCATCCGCACGTGACATTCTTTGCTTGGAGGCCATCATCCACAAGTAGACTCAAGATATTAAGAAGGGGGAATAGATTCAAGATGGGAGAGTGTAAGAGAAGATGGCTAAGTCGAGGATCGAGATGATAGAGGGAATTGAGCTAATTCTCTCCCTTGTAGCCTCTCAGGGTCTCTCTCTCTCTCTCTCAAGCTCTCTCTCACAATCTCTTAGAGGGGTATTCTTCTCTCTATCTCTCTCATCGCAGCCTCTCGGGGTCTCATTATGCTCCCTTGTGCCTCCCCATGCTTCATATTTATAATGAATTAGAGAGAAGGGGATAAGGCTGAGAACAAGAGTGGAGGGGCTCTTGGAAGAATTAGTGATATGATGCTCAGATCATAAATCTGATGGTTCCATTGGCTCCAAAAGGGGGATAAAATCCCAAGACACTTGACACTTGGTTGGAGAGCTTTCAGATCACTCATTCTTTCTCTCCATGTTTGAAGTGTTGTCTACTGCCTATAGACTGTGATCGCGACGCGCGCAATTTTACCAATCACTCTCTTTATCTTTTTATTATTATAAAATCTCCAAAACTAACTAGGACATCACTTTTCTTTTCTTTTAAATGACATTCAATTCTATCTTTTTAGGATAATATCTAAAATATATTAGTTTTTTGCCCAAAAATCTAATATTTTTGGATTGTCCATATTATACACATTAACACTAGTAATTAATATGGCTCATAACTCTTGCTCATGTTGTAACTTCCATGAGAGGTGGCTATGGTCCTTGTCAATCCGAGAAAAATGTCGGATTACGACTCTCAATTTTTTTTAATATATATTTTTAATTAAATAAAAATGGATAACTATTAATATTAGTTAGTTTTTACTTTAGTTAGTCTTTAGTTAATAATCTTACTAACTTATTAATTGACTAAATAACTTTCAAACTAACCAACTAACTTTTATTGCGTGAAAATATTACATCCTCCTCTCCTTAGAGAAATTGAGATGTCCTCATCTTGAGCGAAACCAGGGAAGACAAGCATTAATGGGGCTTAGGACATGTGGGTTAGGACCCACCATGCATCCGTTGCGCTACTCTTAATGTTTCAAGTAGTGCACTCATATTATTCCAATTAACCATAGGTACAAGAGTAGGATTTATTCTCAATTATGTTGTATGTCGATTAAGCTCCTAGGATTTTTTAGTCATCCTAATAAGGTGTAGTGGGTTCTAGGTCTTCTTCTTCATCTAATTCACCTATATATCCAAAGACTGCACTTGTGTAGCTTCATTTTCTTGGAGACCCAATGTCTTCTGGACTTAAGTCAAGGCAATCTGCTTGGACGTGTCCTAGCTCATTGCAATGGAAGCATTGATGGTAGGGACATCTCCTACGGATGAGCCCTATCTCTTCACACATATGGCATCTTTTACCCTGATCTCGGGAGTCATCTTTGCTACAATTGGCCGATTTAAGTTCTTGGATGATTGGATTTGCTCGGAGTAATGCATCTTGCAAGTACGTTGGATGCATTACTTCAAGATGGTGGTTTAGAGGAGTGTTTAGTCCATGGAAAAACTTGGATACTTGCTACGCAATATCCATAGGCAGTGCATATTTTAGTAGGGTTACAAACTTTGAGTAGTAAGCTTCTAGGGTTAATTGCAGTTGCTTGAGCTTGAAGAGTTCATTCATCTTCAAAGTCTGGTAGGTTGGCGGAAGGTATCGTCTGCGTATAGCATCTTTTAGCTGAGCCCAAGTGATACCAGCTTCAAAAATACCTTGATCTTTGCACCATTGCTTCCACCATATCCGAGTATGGCCAACTAACTTAAGTTTGGCTATCATTGCTTGATTGATAGTAGTAGTTCTTGAAGCAGAGAAATAATCATTGATTAACTCAATCCATATCTCCGTCTCTGTTGTGATGTCGATTCCTTCTCCATCAAACTCGAGTGTCTTAATTTGCATGAAAAGAAATTTCTTCTCTTGCATGTTAGCATTTGTGGGTGCAAAAGGTGCCTGACAATCAAGTCATACCACTTAGGATACTCTGTTTAGAATATGCCTATGAACTTTACATCAATCATGCATTATTACGAAGTTTCACTCTGATATCAACTGTAATGTGCCCGCCTATCAGCTGTCCAAGCACGTTTTAGCAGTCCATCGAGAAACAAATCTAAGCGTTGCTGCCCAGCACTCCCAGGAAATGTTCTAGGATTTGTCGCCTAGGGTTTCCTGAGTCCGCCTCGCAATGAAATGTTCACAACCAAACCCACTAGGATCGACCTGAAATCTGGGTTCCTAGGGCCAAGGTCTCATAACAACATTCTAGTGTCGGATTTTTGATATCCTACTTTACATAGAGATACCCAATCCGAAGCAGATCCATACTGCACTTGGTTCAAAGAGAATGGGAAACGAGAGGGATACGCTGCTCAACCTCTCTATTTGTAGGATACAGTCTCATTTCGGTCCCCTAAAATGGCATGAATGGGGTTCTAACTTAACAATACCTAAAGTCAAATGGTGATAAATCCTTATGAGAAGCCTCCCAGTTCTCTCGGACCACCCTGCCGTAGGATGGACCCATCGGGGATTCCGCCCACTCGCTTCCCTTGATAGCTTTAGTTTTCTAATTAAGTCCTACCACATTTATGTATACCATTTAAAAATCAGATTTATTAATTAAGATTAAGAAGGAAGAATAGATTAAAGATGGGAGAGTCCAAGAGAAGATGGCTAATTGAAGGATCGGGATAGAGGGAATTGAGCTAATTCTCTCTCTGGCAGCCTCTCGGGGTAACTCTTCTCTCTCTCTCTCTCTCTCTCTCTCTCTCTTGGAGGGGTATCCTTATACTCCCTTGTGCCTCCCCATGCCCTATATTTATAATGAATTAGAGAGGAGGGGATGAGGCTGAGAACAAGAGTGGAGGGGATCTTGGAAGAATCAGTGATCTGATGCTCAGATCATAAATCTGATGGTTTCATTGGCTCCAAAAGGGGGGTAAAACCCAAAGACACTTGACACTTGGTTAGAGAACTTTTAGATCACTCATTCTTTCTCTCCACATTCGAAGTGCTATCTACTGCCTATAGACTGCGATCGCGGTGTGCGCGATTTCGCCACAATCACTCTCTTTATCTTTTTTCTTTTTATAAAATCTCCAAAACTAATTAGGACATCACTTGTCTTTTCTTTTAAATGACATTTAGTTCTATCTTTTTAGGATAATATCTAAAATATACTAGTTTTTTACCCAATAATCTAATACTTTTGAACCGTCCATACTATACACATTAACACTAGTGATTAATATGGCTTATAACTCTCGTTCACGTTGTAACTTTCGTGAAGGGCTATGGATCTTGTCAATCCAAGAAAAATGTCAGATTACGACTCTCGATTTTTCTTTTAATATATATTTTAATTAAATAAAAATTATTAGCTATTAACGTTAGTTAGTTTTTACATTAGTTAGTAATCTTACTAACTTATTTATTGATTAACTAACTTTTGAACTAACCAACTAACTTTTATTGCATGGAAATATTCCAAAATGGTGTAGAACTAGTCATTTGATATGATTGAGAGTGTTGCATAAGATGTGAAAAAGTAAAGGTCATGCTTGTTCATATCGTCTTTGAAAATGTAATAAAGCATAAAATACCTTAGTCTAGGATATGTTAGGGTTTGGTATAAAAGGTGGAGATGTAACATGTGAAGGATCTTTTTTGGCCATTTTCAAGAATACAAGATTGAGGGATCCTTCCTCCCACCTAGCATAGGGGTGTGTACCTATGTCCACCATAGCAAGAGGTGAGTATCTTGTTGCAGCATTCATCTTTGATTCTCAATCATTCATGGCAATACATTTTCATGCCTAGCCACCTTGGCTATGGTTTCTTTGGGTGGCATATTTGATATATTCTTGTATTGTCCAGTTATTTTATTTGCTGTGAGAATTGCCTCTTTTACATGGATATTAGAGCATGGACTTTGATCCATGGGAAGTGTCATTTTCTTGAAGAATTTAGTCATTGGGATAGAAACCAGTTAACTGGAGCACCAAGATTTGGTCACAGGGCTTAGTATAGTTCAAACCATGACTAGTCAGAGTTCTTTGCAACAAGTCGGGACTAATTTTGAAGGCTTCTTGAAGAAGATCTTGAGGGAGATGGAGGTTCTTGGCCGAAATAGCAGGACGTGGTCAAATGGAGGTCCATTTTGAAGGGTTTTGACCCTAACTGAAGTCTAAGTGGGGTTACAGTGGTTAAACTGAGATTATTTTTTGGGCCCAACTTCTCTCTCTTCCTTCTCTCAAGCTTTCTTCAAGCTTTCATGGTGGATCTTGTCTTTGCTATTCTCTCAGGCCCTTCAATGGTGCAACTAACCTATAGGACTATAATCTCCATACTTTGAGCTCTTCATAGAGTGGCTATATGCCTTTTAATCATGGCAGTCATCCAAGAAGGACAGCACGTTGAATTAGCGCATTTTGCACTGAATTTCTTGCTCCCTTTCTCCACGATTTCATCAGCAAATGGCATCATCTATGGCTTGTACAATCTATAATCATCAATCTCTAAGCCTCCAATCTAGTATACTCAACTGATGCCCATCCTCTTAAGCATTCTTGAGCTCTCAAACCCTAGCTATGGCAGATTTCAAGACAACAGTGAATTTCTTGAAATTTCTTCAAAGAACCAAAGGGCTTTTACTCTAACAAGTATTTGAGAGCTTCCTCAACACTCAAGGGACTGACATTGAAGCCTTCTTGGACATGAAGCTTTAAAATATGGTGGCTATGGAGTCAAAATAGGGTATCAAGCTTCAAGATTCCAATTCTTGGATTATCTTCTTCAATTTCATAGGGCTTTTGTGCTCTACAACTCCAAGGAGGTTTAATTGAAGCCACTTCATCAAGAATCGGTCTACATTGGGGCATTTCATTAAGATTGAGAGCACTTTTACTCTCTTGAATTCTTGAGTGTATGGTATCTTCATCAATTCTTGATTCTATCAGGAATTTGGATTCTTCAAGGCTCAAAGCATCATCACCTACAAGCATTATGGATATTTCTTCAAGCATTGGATTCTCTTGAATCATTGGAGCTCTCTATTGGAAGTAATGCCTATGTTACATGGAAGTAATCATTATGGGACAAAATTTTCCTTAAAGCTAGGTCTATACCTTTCAATTTGGATCAATTTGATGATGGATTTTATGGAGTATTGACTGATTGTGGTTCATCTTCCATTCTTCAACAACAATCAAGAGGTAATTCTTGTTCACTACTCTTAATTTCCCTATTAATCCACTTGTTCAAGCCTTCCAATTACTGAAAGGGAAGAAATTAAGAGTAAATCATTGATGTCATGATTATATAGTACCTTACCTAGGGCTGATTGATGTAGTTTACTGATTTTCAGCTCTGTCCATTCATAAATTGATGCCCAAATGATTGCATAGAGTGATTCATTACTCATATTTTGTGCTTAACTTGTACTTGACTTGGTTGAGCTAACATTGATGCTTAAGACTGAAAAATGTCAATAAAAATGGTAAGTGGGATATTGTAAAAGTAGTGAGTCACTGCAAAGAGTATTTCCCTATCCGTAGCTCTTTCAATTTTAGCAAATTTTTCCATTTTCCACTTGTATTTCATCAAAGTATCAAAGGCTTTTTCCATCTATGCATAGCATCACTGTTTTCTTAGCCTAGAATGTACTTGCCATGTCAATACCCATGAGGAAAAGTGGATGCTAGGCGAGTTGGGAAGACAAAAGAGAGGTGACCCTCCCTTCCCAATTATGACCTTGATGGGGCGCACAATCTGGCACGGGAGGAGCTTTGCACACCTCCCGTAATCTCAAAGCCCACGTACTTTTTAAGTTTAGGTGCAGGTGCAGGTACATCCATTTTGACAGTGATTGGCAAAGACATTTCAGTTACATCAGGGAATCACAGGTGTTAGAAGTTTTATTGGCACAAACAATAACAGGGCATTTCATACTCTCTTGATACCTACAGGGTCACAGTTTCACAGGTTTATATAGTAGGTACCCACTATTTACAGGTCATTCTTGAGCCCTTCAAGTGCTCCACTATCCTCTCCAAGTACCTACATGGGTTTTTAGGGTTTATTCTTACATAGAAAACTCCTACATGTCCAAATGGGGCACTTACAAGTTGTTGACAGGTTGCAAGAAATTCCAGGATAGCAGTAAAGATCTTATTACAGAAAATTTTATATAAATCCATAACTGGAGCTTGATAGCTTGTTAGATAGAGGGCATAATAATCTTTGATTTGAATTAGGAAGTTCAACGATCTGACATTTGTAGCTCAAAATATTTCAGTTTTAGTGACAGTGGGTACAGTTGGACAGCACCTAGACAGCATAACAAGGACTCACTGTTTGTTAGTATTTCACCTAAGACCTTCATCCCAAGTTGAAATATCTTCAAATCTCGTAAATCTCTACATCATAAGCTTTCTTTGGAGCTATTAAGCATCAATATTTAAGCAATACTTTGAGAGATACAAGGGATTTTGTGATTGACAACCCATTATTACTGTAACTATTTCCAATGGCCAAAGGCAAAAGAAAAGACCAAGTGATGGAGACAATTCAAGAAGACATTAGAGAGTATGCCAATGAACAAAATAATACTAATGAAGCCCGAAATCAAGACCAATATGATGATGGTGTAAGTGTTGGTAATGCCCATAGTGTACAACTTGGAAATGATGAGAACCAAACATTCCATGAACCTTTTGGTGATCTTACACTTTCAAATGAGTTATATATGATGAGCATTGGAATGCATGACAGATTTAACTTTCTAAGTCAATAGAAAATATGAAAAAGATAACCAATGCAATGAATGAGAGTATTCAACAATTGGTCAAGTTCATGCAATATGGGTTTGAAAATGTAGTAGCGAAGACTATGAAAAATGGATTTGACGAGGTATTATCGGCCATCAAGGTTCAAAATACACCCTCTTCTTCAAATAGACCCCCTACTCATGGTAAAAATACTTCAGCCCAGCCATCTATTGTGAAAGGGAAAGAGATTGGTCAACCAATCATGTCCAATTTTGAGAGAGGGGAGCCTTCTACATTGAAGAATACCTATGGTCAGCCCCATCAAAGTATTATTATGTCCATCCACATTTTAAACCAAGATATGAGACAACTTATGTAGAGGATGAAGACTTAAGAGAAATGGACAATGAAGAGTTCCATGGAAGATTTGAAGAAAGAAGATCATTTCAAGACATCACTAATAAAGAGAACACAATCTATGGTCAGCCTACTAGTGGACAGCATCATTCATTTGGATTTAATCAACAAAATCAAGGCGGCAATGTTTCTAGGCCAAATTCCTTTGGAAAGGATTCAATGCATAGAGAATCTTGGAGACAACCATTTTTTGGACAACATTCTAACAGTTTTCAGCCAACATATAATGAGAGGGAATAAATACAAAGAGAAAATCACCATTTCCAACTTCAAGGGGAATAATGCATCTCTAATGGAGTTAGAAGAATGGATATGCTCATACATGGTGGAGATACATGCAAAGAGTTGCTCATACTTTTGCTTCATGGGAAGATTTTAAAAAGGCAATGTTTGAGGTATTTGTTTCTGCAATGGAAAAGGAAAAGTCGCAAAAAGAAGATGGTATGATCTTCAACAAAGAGGCATGTCCGTGCGTGACTACTCCAATATGTTCCTCAACCTCTCTATGTACATTGATGGAATTGATGATATGGCAAAATTAAAAAATACATATTTGGTTTAGATCCATCCCTTTATTTGGAAGTAGGTGCAATGCAGTCCAAGAGCATTCATGATGCTATTCAATATGCTAAAAGGTATGGACACAAATATAGGAAAGATCTGATGGGTTTTCAGCCTAAAGGTGTAGGGTATTCTTCATCAAATTAGTCCTCTAAGTTTGGAGCTTATTTCAACCAGCCAAATGACACTTTTAGGCATGAAAACAGGGGGTATAACAGTCCCAATAGTTATAATAGCAAAGTACCAATCTTTCCTACTGTTTATACCTCAAAACAAGGTGGAAATTATGCACAAAAACAGAGGCAAATTTTCAAAAATATGGCTGAAGCAAAACATAATTTTACAAGGGCTGAAAATACACAAAAGGGATCTCAAAACAACACTTACAGCAAGGTTCTTTCTAATGATCGAATTCGGGACATGCGGGCCAAAGGCTTATGCTTTAAGTGTGGAGAGAAGTGGACACAAGACCATAGGCTAAAATGTAAATCTAAAAATAGCAAGCTCAAATTTCTCATCATTGATGAACCGGATGAAGATGAAGAACAAGAGAATCAAGAGGCAAATGTGTTTCAAGTGGATGCAAACCCTTTGATTGAAGACATGCATGATGAGGATGATGGAACCAATGATGAGTTTTATAACATTGTGGACAGCTTTCCTTTTGATCTAGATCATTCTTTATGTGCCATTTATCATGATGCATGGACCGGATGTAAGGGAGAAAATACCCTTCAACCTAAAGGACTGATCAATGGCAAAGTGGTTCATCTCTTGATAGACACAGGTAGCACCCATAGTTTCATAAATACCAAATCTTTACATGGGCTGAAATTGTTAGCTCAATAAATGCAAGCGCCATTGAAGATCCAAGTTGCAAATGGAGCTTATGAGTCAAGTAATGAAGTGTGTCTACAAACTCCTATTACTCTATCTCCTTCATGTACCATACAAGTGGACTTGATTACTTTCGAAATGGGACCTATTGATATTGTCATTGGCTGCAAGTGGTTAAAGTCCATTGGAAATTATTCATTGGACTTAAAGAACATGCAAATGGAGTTCAAATGGAATGGACAGCATATAGAATTGAAGGGCATTGGTCAAAAACTATTGGAACTCATATCCATGAAGAAATTAAGAAAAGAAACCAATGCACGATCATGCATCTTTACTCTTTTGCTTACAAAAGTAGATGAAGAGCAGCCACCAAATCAGCCATCTTCTTCTTCAAAGAAAAAGGATCCAAGGTTGGAAGAGCTATTGGAGGAGTACAAAGATTTATTTCAGCCACCATCATCTTTACCTCCAAAGCAAGAGATTGACCATCCTATCAACTTGTTGCCTGATACCAAGCCCATCAACAAACCTCCCTATCGCTTGTCAAAGTTTGAAAGGGAAGAGGTGGAGTGACAAGTCAAAGAGATGCTGCAAATGGGTCTAATTCAGCCAAGTCAATCTCTGTTTGCCTCTCCCGTACTCTTGGTAAAGAAAAAGGATGGATCTTTCCACATGTGCATTGATTATAGAGAGTTGAACAAGTCCACGGTGAAGAATAGATACCCGATTCCATGTATTGATGATCTCTTGGATGAACTTAAGGATACAAAGGTCTTCACCAAGATTGATCTTCGTTCGGGCTATCACCAAATTCAAATGAAGAAAGGAGATGAGTATAAAACATCCTTTAGGACCGAAAGAGGGTTATACCAATTCTTGGTCATGCCATTTGGGCTCTCAAATGCCCCCGCCACTTTTCAAGCTCGCGTGAACAAAATATTGCAGCCTCTTTTAAGTCCTAGTATTTTTTTATGACATTCTTATTTATAGCAAGTCTAAGGAGAAGCATTTGATGCATGTACGAGAGGTCTTTGACATATTAAGAAGACACATACTCTTTGCCAAAATGTCAAAGTGTTCCTTTATGGAAGAAGAAGTGGAATATCTAGGTCACATAGTGGGAGAAAAAGTGATAAGAGTGGATCCTAACAAAGTGAAGTGTGTCAAAGAATAGCCTACACCGACTTCTTCTACCTCTTCACGGGGATTCCTTGGATTATCATCATTTTATAGAAAATTCATCAAAAATTATGCTCATGTAGTGGCTCCTTTAACCAATAGGCTAAAGAAAGAGTCTTTCTTTTGGGACTCCATAGCCGACAAGAGTTTTAAGGAGCTGAAATCTCTCTTAATTTCAGCATCTATTCTTGTTTGCCCGGATTTCTCTAAGGAATTCACTATATGCACGGATGCTAGTGGAAGAGGAGTTGGGGTTGTTCTCTATCAAGACTATAGAGTTATAGCTTATGAGAATCATAAGCTTGATGATAAGGAGCGTCAACTACATGTCTATGAACAAGAGATGTTGGCAATTTTGCATGCTATTAAAAAGTGGCATCATTATATATATGGCAGCCATTTCAAGGTTAAAAGAGACCACCATGTGCTGAAATATTTTCTTTTCCAACAAAATTTATCTCCTAAACAATAGAGGTGGCTAGCTACTCTTCAAAGCTATGATTTTGAAATATCCTATATGGCTGGAAAAGACAACATTGTAGCATATGCTTTATCAAGAATGTGGGCATGCTCCATCTCTATAATTTCAATTGTGTATAAGGATTGGATCAATGATATTCAAGAAGAGTATTTGCTTGATGAGAAAGCATCAAAGATGATGAAGGAATTTCAGCAAGGCAAAGGAGAAGAGTATTCCAATTTCAAATGGCATAACGGTCTTCTATGGTATCATGGTAGAGTCTACTTGCACCACACTCTTCTTTCAAATACCATATTTTGCATGAGATGCACTCTTCGCCTTTAGCGGGACACCATGGATTGTTCAAAACCTTTGATAATATCCATAAGAGCTTCTATTGGAAGGGTACTTGGAGGGATGTTAAGGATTTTGTTATGCAATGTCTTCCATGCCAACAAAACAAGGACTCTTCTCTTCTACCCGGTGGCTTACTTTAGCCATTTCCTATTCCTCATGGTAAGTGGACTAATATTACCATGGATTTTATTGTGGGATTACCTACAACAAAGCATGGGTGGAATAACATTTATGTGGTGGTAGACCGATTGACTAAATCAACCCATTTCATCCCTACCAAAGCTCAATTTACAGCAAAGCAAGTGGCTGATGGAATCTATCTTCAAGCTTCATGGAATGCCAATGAAGATTGTGTCCGATTGAGACACTAAGTTTATGGGCAGATTTTGGAGGAATTTCTTCTCTTCAATGGGACTCTATTGACTCCTAGTATAGCATATCATCCGCAAACTAATGGGCAAATAGAAAGACTTAACAAATGGTTAGAGGTAGCACTTTTTCCATGACATACAAAAGGCTTGGGACCATTGGCTTCACCCCGTGGAGTTTTGCTATAACAATACTTATCATATGAGTATTGGAATGTCTCCTTTTGAAGCTCTATATGGTTACAAAGTGTAAGTATCCTCCGCCTTATTCCATGAAGATATGGATCCACAAGCTCATGACTTAGAAAAGATGGAGCCTTTTATGAAGCAATGTAAGGACAACATTTGGAAAGCTCAAGAGACCATGAAAGCCTATGTAGATGAGAAGAGAAGACATTTTGAGTTTAAGGAAGATGATTGGGTATTCTTGAAGGTTCCCAAGTCACAATATGCTTCTCTCAAAGGAGGGCACAATAAACTTGCTCATAGATTTTATGGTCCTTATCGCATTGTCAAACGAGTTGGGGATCTTGCCTATTAGCTTGATTTACCTTCAAGCACAAGAATTCATAATGTTTTTCATGTGTCTTAGCTTAAAAAGTATGTTGGTCCTCAAATCCAAGTTCTTGAAGAACTCCCTCCCTTGGATGATGATGGTTTGATCATCTATGAGCCTGAAAAGATTATTGGTAAGAGGGAAAAGGTTCTAAGGAACCAAATTCTTGTGGAATACCTTATCAAATGGAAAGTTTTTCCTATCTAAGAATCTTCTTGGCAACAAGCATCATACTTGGAGCAATTTCCATGGCTTTTACAAGAGGATAGTTCATGAACAGAATAGTAAACAGCTTGCTGTAATAATTTCCTATCGAAAAGTTAATTGCCTTATCTTCATCAAAATTTGATTTTGAAGGCATGGCTAGATACTACATGTTGTCCCCTATATTTCTTTATATAGTACATGGAAATCGGACATTTCTAACTCAAGATATGGCCAATTTCGTATACATCCTATTTTGGACAGCTTAAGCGGTGTGTTCCATTTACATGGTTATTTCTTCATCAACTTCTTGATTCTTCATCAACGTAAGAGCTTTGCTTCAGCATGATTCCATATGCTTCAAGCTATCCTTGTAATCATCCTTATAATTTGTTCCCAATTCAGCTTTGAGGACAAAGCTCTTCTAGGCCAAGATGGCTTGTAATAAAGCATAAAATACCTTAGTCTAGGATATGTTAGGGTTTGGTATAAAAGGTGGAGATGTAACATGTGAAGGATCTTTTTTGGCCATTTTCAAGAATACAAGATTGAGGGATCCTTCCTCCCACCTATCATAGGTGTGTGTCCCTATGTCCACCATAGCAAGAGGTGAGTATCTTGTTGCAGCATTCATCTTTGATTCTCAGCCATTCATGGCAATACATTTTCATGCCTAGCCACCTTGGCTATGGTTTCTTTGGCATATTTGATATATTCTTGTATTTTCTAGTTATTTTGTTTGTTGTGAGAATTGCCTCTTTTACAGAAAATTTTCTAAACATTGCATCAAATGACTTCATGTGTACGACAAACTGTGAGAAACCCAAGTTGGATCATCTTGAATGTTCCTCATGCAATAAGAAATTATAGATATGCAAAGTGATAACAATTTTTACTCTCTACCCCACAATTGTTTGGTGGAAGTAACAAGTTCTCTAGTAATTTTTGAAACCATGTTGGCTATCATGTGGTGCTATATCTCCCATATATGTAGTAATACCTTGATGGTAGTCTATTTCTTTCCTTAAACTGAGGGATTTTGAGGAGCACAGAGGTTGATCTTGGCACTCCATCTACTTGTAGATCACCATTTCAATGCATCTCCAGTGGCTCCAAGTTCTTGAAGTAAAGGATTATGATGTGATTGTGAAGTTAAGTTCATGAGCCCATAGAGTAGATGAGAAATGCCAATATCTTCCTCCATGTCCATGTGTGATCATGCCTATTAAAGAAACTTGTAACTAAGTCGACAGTTTAGTCTCTTTTGATTAAAACCTGAATCTAGGGGATAGTTTGTGTCTTTTGTTGATCCATCTTGACATATATGATGCATAATTTTTCTCTAGGTTTGACATTGATGCTAAGTGACATCCATACTATATATTTCAATAACTTTTTTATTGTAGCATGTTTCATTTGAGATTTCTTAGAGGAACATTACACTCTTGAAGACACTTAGAGGAACTTTTTTGTTGTAGCATGTTTCATTTGAGATTTGTTAGAGGAACATTACACGACACTTTGATGCTGCAAGTTATTCTTTGATGTTTGAGAAATTACTACATTTGGATAACTCACTTCTCTTTGCTAAGGTTACATGATTGAACTTTGTGTTCCCAATATAATTGAAGGTAGAAAGGGACATTTGCTTGTGTCCAATGTTATCTAATGTTTCATTTCCTTCAGCCCATGTATCTACTTGCTTGTAAACATTTAGTGGTATGTGATCTCAAGATTCTCTAATTGCTCCTTTGTTTCCATGCATCAATCCTCTAAAGATTATTTTGTGGTGCATTGAGACCTTTGAAGGTTATTGGATTGATCAATAATCTAATGTTGAGAACCTTGTGACCTAGCTTGATACATATTGAACTTAGAAACCAAATTTAGTGTGTCATTTGTGCATCTCATTCTATATGTTTCTAGTGCATGTACATTACAAAAGGAGATGAAAATGATCCTTTTTGGCATAAGGTCAATGCCCTAAAAATAAGCATCAATATACTAATTCTACCTCTACAAAAGACTTCAACATAAGTAGCATCAAAAGAAACACATTAAACTTACAAAAATATGTGTCATTTATTATTGATCAGGTCAGACTTTTGCATTTTCTCACATAAGCTTGTAGTACTTATTCTAATTAACCAAAATCATGTTAGAATTAAAGGACAAAATACCCACCTCACTTAAGATCAATCCTAATTGAGGACAAAGTACTAAGCTATTCTAATGGAAAATGTGGTAAAGATCAAATCCCCAAAGCAAATGGCTTGGTTTGTCAAGGTACATGTATTTTACTCAAATTCCATTAACATTAGGGAGTATTAAAAAATAATTGGCGACAAAGTTACCTAGTTAATTTCTTGTGCTCTCACAAGCTTTTTCCAATTTTTATTTTCTTTTGATAATTAATATGACTATTTAGGATTTTCCTTAATAATAAATATATAATCTTCAAATCCCAAAGCATTCAATCAAATAAACAATCAAGGTGACAAATGAGTTGTTGCAAAAGCACTTGGCCAATCTTGAGTATGCCAACATGTGATCATTATTTTTCATGTTTTTCATTGGTAAAGATCCTCCAAGAAGGAAGTCCTATGATGTCTCAAATAAAAATTACGTTTCCTTAGTTAGGGGGACTCTAAGAAAAGAGAGTATGTGCTTAGCACTTAGCTCATAACGTAAACCATAGACAATATAAGTGAGGACCCTTGCAAAAGAAACCACCATGTATTTTATATAGTGGCATATATATTTCTAATACCCCTTATTGATATGGTATGATAACAAGTTCTTAAAACAGGATAAAGAAACTAATAAGATACTAGAGTTGTGAATGCTCAAGTCTTACACATAGAATATATGTGCCTAAAAGACAACACAAAGAAGACTCATCAAGTATGAAGAATGGGAGAAAAAAGCAACTAATCACATGTGGTAGATCACCAATGTCCATGACAAGTCTTGCAAAGCACAAAGAAGACCATTCAATAGTTTTGAACCATATACGTGTGAGTATTGAACACCTAACTTACTAAGCTTCTTGTTGTTTCCATATTATTGCCCCAACAATTATAGAAGAAATATCAAGAAAGTCCCTAATGAGTCATCAAAGCACTGCCCCAATTACTCAAATGAAAGTGGCATACAATCTTCATTCATATAATCTAATCTTCCCTTTTTGAACACTATTGGCATGCTATACATTAAAGAAATGAATTGCTTGTCCATATTATCATATCTCCTTCCTTATAGCATCCTCTAAGGATACTCCCCTTGATCTATACTTTCTATTTGATTATCACGAGCTAGATGCAATGATTCTTGGTATGATATAATATAATGGCCCTTTATTTCAACCCTATTACAAAAGAAGCAAGTAGCCTGAAGAAATGTCCACTACCCTTTCAATTTGATATCACCATATTTGGTCTTTGATACCATTATTATACCTATTGATATAATGAATTTGTTTTGTTTGCTCTATCTTTATATGTTGCATGATGGCACAACATTTGTGTAACGTGCTCGCCTATTGGCTATCTAAGCACGTTTTAGCGGTCCATCAAGAAATGAATCTAAGTGTCGCCACCTGGCACTCCCATGGAATGTTCTAGGGTTTGTTGCCTAGGGTTTTCCGAGTCCGCCTCACAACAAAATGTTCGCAACCGAACCCACTAGGATCGACCTGAAATATGGGTTCCTAGTTGTTAAGGTCTCCCGACAGCATTCTAGCGTCAGGTTTTGGACATCTTACTTTATATAGAGATACCCAATCCGAATCGGACCCATGCTACACTTGGTTCAAAGAGAATGGGAAATGAAAGGGATGCGCTGCTCAACCTCTTTGCCCGTAGGGCATAGTCCCATTTCAGTCCCCTAAAACGGCATGAATCGGGTTCTATCTTAACAATACCTAAAGTCGAACGATAATAAATCCTTGTGAGAAGCCTCCAAATTCTCTGGGACCACCCTGCCATAGGACAGACCTGGGTTTCCATCCACCCGCTTCCCTCAATAGGCATTCTTTAGTTATCTAATTAGGTCCTATCACATTTATGTGTGGTATTTAAAATCAGCTTCCTTAATTAAACCTTTAGGGAATAAGGTTCATTTTTGTATCTTACAGCACAGACATGAAAACAAAGCAAGTAGACCTTTTGACAAACAAGCTCATTAACTTATCTTCAAGTTAGTCTTTGTCTCGTGCCCATATAGGAGAAATTATGTATCCCTTCTGTCCAACAAAAGTACCTGGTCCAAATCACATGCCACCAAAATTTCCATCCTTTATCTAGAATAGGATCTTCCAATGCCCTAGACGTTGGGCTCACGGTAGTCTACAATTTTGTTCTGGTCTAGGCAAGGGGTATCCAGAGCTCCACTAACACCAAGCGACCTAGGAGTGAAACATAACTTTCGTTGTTGGCCTTTTCACCACTCGACCTTCGGTCCGTGAATCAACTAGTGCCCTCTTGGGGTAATCCGCGATGCGATCTTGGAGATGATCCACTCGTGAAAAATATTCTTTATTAATTAATCCAATTAAGAATCAAGCATAATCAAGGCAATCAGCCTAATATCATCTTCTAGTGAAACATTCCTTTATTTTCCATGGCTACTTTGCCATTACTGATATTTGCCGTGCTTTTACCATCAAACACAAGCACTTGGAATATTTATCCAAATCACAATGCAACAATCAGTTGATTGTAAAAATCATTTAGAATGTTGTTCAATCAACCAAAAAAATTAATTGTATTTTTCTCTTCCCCTTGGGATCAAAGAGTGATTGTATGCAAAATTTACTTAATACTTGTATGCACAATTCCTAATGTTATTCTTTTTACAATTTTGTTATTCATAATCCTTGACCGATTGCTCTATCAACGAATAAGCCATACGCAACTAAGTGCAATTAACTTCCCTTGATACATGCACTTTGCAAACTCCATCTTTCAAATATGTGAGAAGAGGCCTATCTCTTCCCATGACCTATTCTCGTACATCATAGTATGGAGCCTAATGTATCCTCATGCGAGAATCAAAGTAAGCATCTATCAATTTAGAAATACATTACTTACAACCGGAACCGCAGTTGGATTAGTAGTGATGCCCTCGCCCGAGGCTTTGTTGCTTGTTGAGGGATTGCCATCCGTGTAACATTTTCCACCTAGGAGCCATGATATTCTTATCTTTTAAACATGACTCGCACACGACTTCAATAGACACTTGCCCGAGAGGAGGGAAATTGAAAAAATTTGGCTTGGGGAAAAGGAAAAGAGAGAATGCATGTGGCCACCCTCTAAGGAGGGGAAAAGGGAGGAAGAACCTTCTCTCTCTCTCTCTCTCTCTCTCTCTCTCTCTCTCTCTCTCTCTCTCTCTCTCTCTCTCTCTCTCTCTCTCTCTCTCTCTCTCTCTCTCTCTCTCTCTCTCTGGGGGTCTCCTTGTGCCTCCCCATGCCTCATATTTATAATGAATTAGAGAAGAGGGGATGTGGCTGAGAACAAGAGTTCTTGGTGGAGGGGCTCTTGGAAAAATCAGTGATTTGATGCTTAACTCATGAATTTGATGGTTCCATTGGCTCCAAAAAGGGGGGTACAACTCCAAAAAACTTGGGAAAGCTTTCATATCATTCATTCTTTCTCTCCCTGTTCAAAGTGTTGTCTACTGCCTATAGACTGCAATCGCGACATGCGCGATTTTGTCAATCTCTCTCTTTATTTTTTTATTTTTATAAAATCTCCAAAACTAACTAAAACATCACTTGTCCTTTCTTTTAAATGACATCAAGTTCTAGAAATCTCCATATCTTTTTAGGATAATATCTAAAATATCTAGACTATGCTAGTTTTGCCTAAAATCTAATTCTTTTGGACCGTCCATACTATACATATCACTAGTGATTAATATGGCTCATAACTCTTGTTCATATTGTAACTTCCGTGAAGGATGGCTATGGTCCTTGTTAATCCAAGTATCGAATTTACGACTCTCGATTTTTTAAATAAAATATTTTTAATTAAATAAAACTTGTTAGTTATTAATGTTAGTTAGTTTTAACCTTAGTTAGTATTTAGTTAATAACCTTACTAACTTATTAATTGACTAACTAACTTTCAAACTAACCAACCAACTTTTAATTGCGTGGAAATATTACAATTTGAGTTGTAGATGTAATAAGAGTAAAACACACCTCCTTCACAATCTTGTTTCAACTGGCATGGTATCAAATTAGATAGAATAGACTCCCATAGATAAGAGAAATTTAATAGTAGATTTAGAATCTACGATATGGGGTCACAAGTTTGATACATGAAAAAATAGTACAAATATCATCAAGATTGAATTCTCTCGTTATATCTCTAAATATAGATAGATAATTTCAATTAATTTGAGGTTGAATTATTTTAAATAAGAGAAATGTGGAATCTTACACTGGCTCCCTCTTTAATATTCTTTTTCCTCAAAGAAAAAAGTTGCATAATAATTCACTTCTAGTTTATAACCAAAACTAAATACTTTTGATAGCATCAATGATACTCACTTAAATTTATATGAAAATCATTTATGTTAAACAAAACTTATCTTATGATATGATACCAAATTTTAACGTTTTGTTATCCTCCAGAGTTGATGTTTGAAATCCTTGAACATCAGGATCATTGTTGATCTTCTTCCACTTTGCTATCGTTTTCATCAAGACATTTGAAATAGAAATCATAAATAGCCTAAGTACCTTGGCTCTTTCAACTATAGACCCTTCCGTGCTCTCTTTTTTTTCTTTAACTCCGAGTTACACTCTTCCTAAAAGATCTCATCAAATCACATTTGATTAGAGATAATAATAACCACATTTTTAATTCATGTATTGATTTGTGTTCTTACTCATCATCTCCAAATAGGCTCAATCTCATCTAGATTTCCTATCTAAAGAGATTCAATCATCTTAAGATCTCTCAAAAGAGATTCAATCATTATCAAAAAACATAACATTGTAAATATATCCTATATCATAAGATGAAGATTCTCATCTTTGTACCTTCATAATATCCATCATAATATTTGTATATGAAGTTGTATCATAATATATAAATCATCATATAAAAAATATCAAATTTTTATATAGTTGCAACATGATATGTAATTGTATTTGTATCGATAGGATGGAATCTCTTTGATATTCCATAGTAAGAGAAATTCAATCATTGTAATATTGCATCTTCTAAAATCTCAAAATAAAAATGGGTTTCCCTCCCTCCCTCCCTCTCTCCTGTAGTTGCATGTGTGTTCACTATTTTGAAACTCAATAATAATCACATTACTTATTATGAATTTGATTACTCTGGTTGTTGGAGCTACATATAGCTCACCCTATCAAGACTAGGTCTCATCTACATATATGTAGATTGTGATCGATATAAAATAGCCTTTGGGAGTCTATATGTTGTGTATGTTCTCTCCCTCACACGTCTCTACATATCTTCTCTCTCCATATCTCAACATGGTATCAAAACTATCACAATTGGCTACAACCAATTCCTTGAAGAAAACAATTAGGAAGTATATCTATGTAGTATCACTTCAATTCTTGATTCATGTTTTTTAGATGCTTAAATTTGATGTATTTGGTATGTTATGAGCATCCTATATTATTGAATTTTAAGGGTAGAAAAAGTCCACTCAATCATCATCTAGATTGTAGATATGTTGAATTCTAGATATACCTTGCTTGGACACCCTAAAAGTTTCTATTTGGAAAAATCTCAAGGAAATGCCTTTCTCAATAGAACTAGCTTTTTTATGATGTGCTAGGACTCACAAGCTTTCTTTCTAGCAAATCCCTGGTCAATTTGGAGTTCTGTGTCAAACGTTTTTTTAGATCAAGTAAACTAAAATTGAAATAGAAAAATAAATAGGACAACAACTTTTCGTGCAAACTTCTACGACACAAGTTTTGTCACAATTACTCACTCTTGCTTTTCTGCCAAATTTTTCTAGATCATCATCTATTATTGGTTAAAAGTAAAGTGAAAATGTTTTTATCATTGTTTATATTTCTCGTCTATGTTGATTCGATTTATTCTTGCACACACGTTTCATCTATTGTAGGTCGCTTTATTTGCCCATGTTTCATCTATCTTAGGTCTCTTTCTTTTGGAGTATGCTTTTTGAACTAAATATATTTCTTTACAAAATAGCTTCTACATACGACTTATTGTGTTGTACTTTTATTATTGTTTCGTATATGGTGTACAAATTCTCCGATCTCATATTGTATTTATATTCTCACCCAAATATGTCAAATTCTATAATCGTCAACAGACTTCCTTCTGGACAACATTGTGTCCCTCACTTTCAAGGACAAGGATTCCTTGGATGAAAAGTCAAGATGCTACTAATCCTTGAAGATGATGACTTGCATGATATTATTATTGGTAATTATGAATGTCCGCCTCAACCAATTGATCAATCTCATGATAATACCATTGTAATAATTGAAGGACCTATCTTTGAAGAATGGCAAATTGTTTATAATGAGTGGGTCAGATGCAATAAAGCAACTCATTGGTATATTCTTTCTTCTCTTAAGCTTCTCTTATGCTTGACATATGTAAACTTTTAGCCTCACAAGCTATATAGGAGTAATTGATAGAAAATTTTGAGAACAGCTCTATTATAGAAATACTTTATCTTCATAGTCAACTCACTGAGTTACAATACAACATCAGAACTTCTATGACAACACATATCAAATCATTTAAGAACATTATTAACCAGCTTGCTACTGTACTAGTGATGCCATTCCACGAAAGAAATTGGTAACATAGCTTCTTGACACTGCAAAGGATCACACTTATGATAATATTGTTATCATATTATCTAACAAAGATGGGATCAAATTTGATTAAGCTTGTATATCTTTGATTGAATATTCACAACGACATCAATGACAACACAAAAATCAAGAAACGGCTATGATCCCACAAGAGAACACACGGTCAGAACAAATTGACCAAGCTTTACTTGCTTGAAGGTGTCACTTTCCATGCTTTACACATAGGAGTCATCATGGTGGTAACTTCTCTCATCTCAAGTTTCCTAATAGACATTGTTCTTATTGCAATAAAAATGGTCTTGTTTTTAGACTAGTTTATCTTGATGTTTTTTGACTGAAGCAATCTAAACAGCATTATTTGTGTAAAATCATCTTCCTATAACTACTCCTTCTGGTAAAATATCAACTACTACTTGGATAGGTGAAAGTACTATTTTATATTTTCAAACCTTTGGATGTATTGCTTATATTCATGTACCCAAAGGAACTCACAAAAACTTGATCCTCTTGGTACAAAAGTTATTTTAATTGGATATTCAATTTTTTCTACGAGATACAAGTTTTATGATCCATCCTCTAAGAAGGTAATCATAAGTCCTGATGCTATTTTCCATGAACAAGTTATGGGTAGCACATTATGGTCTCAGGAGGATGATGGGAGAACGTGTTTACTAGAGGACATTGATGATACAAAGTCATTACTCAATGCTTTTCGTTTTCTATATGATGATAAATCTTCTTCACACAATAATAATGACTCTCCAATTTAGAATTCACAACCTGCATCTATTATTGCTAGTAATGACCTTGGCATAAATCATTATGTTGATCTTCCAATTGATAATGAGCATGGTACCTGTCATTTTTATGATAATGATATTCTTGAGAATACTCTCAATATTTGTGAAGACACTATCTCTTATAGTGATGCTACGGTATCTCCACAAAAGGAACAATGGCAGGAGGCTATAGAAGCTGAGTATGAATCTCTTCTCTCTAAAGGTACATGGGTTCTAACTAAGTTACCACCTCGATTAAATACAAGTGGGTTTATAAGACTAAAACAAAAGTAGATGGAACATTTGACAAATTCAAAGCACAGCTAGCTGCCAAAGGTTTCTCACAAATTGCAGGAGTGGATTATCAAGAAACTTTCTCACTTATTGTTCGTATTATCAATATTTGGGTCTTGTTAGTTTTTGATCTTGAGTTTGATTTGGAGGTTCACCAATGGATGTGAGAATTGCTTTTCTTAATGGGCGATTTAAAGGAAGAGATCTACATGCAACAACTAGAGGGATTTATAGTCAAACATAAGACTTCATCCAACACTCTATGGTCTCAAACAATCTTCACGAGCTTGGTATCAAAAGATTGATCTCTTTCTTACAAAACAAGGTTTTATCTCTTTTTCTTTAGATCCTAACTTATATGTCAAGCATTGCAATGATAGTTTTTTAATTCTTACTCTATATGTGGATGATACCATACTTGTCTTTAACAATCTCAACTTTCTTCAACAAGTAAAGAATGTCTTATCTTCTCTGCATTTGACATGGTGAATCTTCATGACATACACTTATGTCTTGGTATTCAGATTCAATACTATCAAGAAAAGGCTATTTTATTACTTCTAAAACAATTTTCATTGAAGATACTATTGAGAAATTTTGTTTGGCTTTTGCACATCCTACTAGTACTCTTTGTCTTGTGAGCTCTACCAAAAACTCTCACTTTCTACAAAATGATGAACAATTAGCATTACATCAACCTTATGCTAATCTTGTTGGATGTCTTCAATTTGTTGGCCTAAATTCTTGCCCTGACATTTTTTTTGCTTCAAATTTTCTTTGACAATATCTTAGTTCTCCATGCCTTAAACATTGGACTACAACTAAAAAAGTTTTGAAGTATTTGAAAGGCACTAAAGATTTTGGGTTGGTTTATCAACACTAACAAAACTCTGATTCTCTTTATTCACTTCAACTTTTGGGTTATACATATGCAAATTGGGCAAGCTCTTGTTTATCTATGCATTCCACAAGTGAAAATTGTTTCTTTATCAATGGTTGTCTTATTTCTTGGACTAGCAAGAAACAACATTGTATTGTTGTTTCCATTATATAGGCTGAATATGTAGTTGCATCTTTAGTGGCTCGAGAGTTAGTATGCCTTTGAAAAGTTCTATTAGATATTCGCCATCCTCCACTCTCCAACACACCACTTCAATGTGATGACCAAAGTGCTATCAATCTTGCTAAAGACTATGTTTAACATAACAAGTCTAAACATATTGTAGTGCATTATCATTATGTTTGATATGAAATAAAGAAAGGTATGATCATGATTGAACATTGTCTAAGTGATAAAATGACTACAAATATATTCACCAAGGGACTCAATGAAGCTTACTTTACTCTGTTGTACTCGGATGCACAATCAAAGTCAATGTACCCCATGACTCCTGTATCATGGCCACCATAACATATGCATATAGCTGTTATTTCCTTCAAGTACCTCATGATATCCTTGATGGCATCCCAATGTTATGTACCATGTGTAGCCATATGGTGTGCTACAACTCACTATGTTAGGACAAGTGGCTATCATGACATACACCAAACTGCCATGGTAGATGCATGAGGAATCTTGGCCATCTCGGCCTTCTTCTCATCAAATTGTGGACAATTGGCCTAACTGACCTTCGCATGATAAGGTAGAGGAAAACCAATAGACTTACCATCCTATAGATGAAACCACTCAAGGACTTTCTAGATATACTCCTTCTATGATCATAGATAAAGGAGCCCTTTAGAGCTATCACACATGATGCGTATACCAAGAATATGTGAGGCCTGTCCCATGTCCTTTATCTCAAAGCTCTTAATGAGCTGAGTTTTCAAGGTATCCAGCTCATCATGAGCTCTCCCAGCAATAAGCATATCGTCCACATAGAGTACCAAAATCATAAGGCTCCCATCACGAGCCTTCTTCTATATAAATACCGATCCATAGCACTATAGCTATATACCTATGAATGTATATAAAAGCATCAAACTTATGGTACCATTTCCTAGGTGTAGTTAAGGCCTCAAAGGCTCTTTCTCAACTTACATACTAGGTGTTCCCTACCTTTTTCTTTAAAGCCCTTAGGCTACTACATATAGATCTCATCATGTAAGTCCCCATGTAAAAAATCTATCTTTACATCCATCTAATAAAGATCCCTAGATCTAGCTAAGAAACCAATGCTAGTACCCAAGTGTAGGGTTGTTATTTTGAAGACTTCATCAAAGTCAACATCATATTCCTGCTTGAAACCCTTAAATCTAGCCTTATAACTGGGCTTGGGACCTCCAAGGATACTTTTCAACTTGTATATCCACTTGCATGGCAAGGCCTTCCTACCACTAGGCAAAGAGCTTAAGGAGTCAAACTTTGATTACATAGCACTATCCATAAGTAGCTATCATCTTTGTGCACAATCTCATGAGAGAGAGGCTCACCTAACATCTATCATCATAACATAATCCATGGAGGACGTAAAGTGCTCAAGCTGACAAATCTAGCTCTAGTAGAGTATCTCAAAGTAGGCTGATCCTACATATGTGGGGCTTGGGCCATTATAGCATCAGCTCTACTATTGTAGGCTATCTAGCTTATTGTACAAGAGAGCAAGAGGCTTCTCTTGAAATATCACGCTACATATCTCAACCACCTTCTCAGGCTGCTTATGTTTCTTTTCCTCATGGAAAAATGACATCATGGTTGCAGACTCGAGGAGATGAGTCATAAATATATCTATGTATCATGTGAGTTCAATATAAATGATTTTTAAAATACTATTTTTACACGTTCTTTACATATAAAAGGGTCCCATATAAAGGGGTTACTTACAAATTGAATAGAAAAGGGTTATGTTTTATTAAGAAAAAATTCACAGATAAGGATATTTATAAATAGGCATTGAATGCATGTGATATAGAGGGTATACATATTATGAACTACTCAAGGCTAGGATAACCTTGCGAGCTTGTGGATCTCGTAAGCAATAATCTATCTCACCTGCATCTCCATAACCAAGAAAGATGCATTTCACGGACTTAGAATCCAGTTTATTGTCCTTGTCTTTGGAAACATGGTAGAATTCCTCACAATTAAAGAAACACAAATGAGCATATGATGGAGGTTTTCCAACCCGTAGCTCCTCTACAATGACGTAGCAATCAATAGTAGTGCAAGGGGACTGATTAATCAAGTATATAGTAGTAGTAATTGCCTCAACCCAAAGTGATATGGTAAGCCTACTTGGCAAAGCATACTATGAACTCTCTCCTAAATCCTTCTATTTATGTGTTAGATAATACATTCTAGGGAGATGTGTAAGGGGCATTCAACTAATTCTTAATATCTTTTGAGATATGCTCACCCCCATTATTAGATCTTAGGCATTTCAACCTATGCCTAGACTCATTCTCAACAAGAGCAAGCCAATGTTGAATAGTAGAGAAGACACCATATTTTTGCTTAATAGGGTAAGCCCAAACCTTATGCGAGTAATGATCAATGAATGTGACGAAGTATTTTGCACCACTTAGCCAATAGACAGGCCATGGGAACACATACATACAAATGAACAAGAGCCAATGGCTCACCCATGCACTTCATGCTAGACTTCTTATGTGTACTATATGTCTGCTTGCCATATAACAATGATCACAAGACTAAGAACACTTATAGTCTAGGGGTGAAAGATACTACAAACTGGTAAGCATTTTCATTCCTTTTAAAGACATGTATCCAATGCAATGATCTGAAAGAGATACATGTGAAACTGTAGCCACAGTCAAAGTATGGTCTTAGTATATTAGACTTAGCATCATGTGCTATACAAGATTTCCACCACTCAAAATTTTCCATGAGAAATCACCGAAAGAGAAACCATAACCTACATCATTCAAGCTACCAACAGAGATGGGCTCTTCATGAGAGCCAGTATATGGAATACATCATGAAGAGTGAATATGCTTCATGAACCAAAATGTAGTTGGACATCACCAAAACCAATGATCTCGAATGCTAGGTCATTATCCAAATGGATAGATTTAATCATGCTATGATAAGAGTGAAACCACTCTTTATGAGTGGTCACATAAAAGAAAGCCCTTGAATTTATCAACCAACACTAAGTATATATTAACAAAGCATCAGTTAGTTTTGTGAAGCACCCAAAGAAGAAGCTACTAATATAAGATCATCAAATACATCAAGCTACACCACATTAATCTCCTCAATCTTAATGTTGGACTTGTAGATATAATTCTACGATCATCATTCTTGTCCTACACTTTACCCTTTCTCTTTTCCTTGTATTTTCTTTGTGCATTTTATGACACTATTGCCAAATATGACCTGCTTTCCCACAATAATAACAAGTAAGACCACACTTACGACCATAGGACGAGCATAGGACTTATTGCGAGACTATCATAGATATAATTCTACAATCATCATTCTTGCCCTACACTTTACCCTTTCTATTTTCCTTGTATTTTCTTTGTGCATTTTATGACACTGTTGCCAAATATGACTTGCTTTCCCACAATAATAACAAGTAAGACCACACTTATGACCATAGGACGGGCATAGGACTTATTGCGAGACTATCCACATGTCCTAGAATAAGACTTGTTAGAGTCTCTATCATAGTCAATTTCCATCCTATCAGCTCTCATAGTCAATAGATTTGATGTATGTGAAGCATCCACATTCTTTCTAATCACACATTCTGTCAAGAGGGCACTCTCAATATCCTATAATTTCAGCCTAGCATAGAGAGCCATATGAAAAGTATTCCATGACTCTAGTAGAGTACCAAGCAGAGATAACAGACACAAAGTATCCTTGAACTTGATCTATTGCAAAGCCGAATGGGTGATAATGAAGTGAAATTTATTCAAGTGTACAGACATAGAAGTCCCTTCCTTCATGGGAAGGTCCATCAACTCTTTTAGCTAGTATATTTGAGATGCATAACTTTTCTTGTCATAAAGATCCTTAATATTTGTTGAAAGCTCATATGCAACTTGATTTCCAATTAGAATATTGTAGTGAATCAACTTAGAGAGTGATAAAATGATTATGGGCTTGCACAGCTCATCCACTTCATCCCAATCCTCGGCTACAATATTTTCGAGTTTTGTATCCCCATTTTTGAGTTGTCTAATTTGCAACTTCTTTACTAAAACCTATCATATCTAGGTCTTCCAATAGCTCTAATCGGTCCCCTCTAGTTTCTCAATATTGAAGATAGCAATGTCGCAAGAATCACTAGCCATAATGAGACTAAGTATGTACACAGAAGGGCAAGATGGGTTGCTATAATACTATAATATACATAAGAGTCGTTGTGGTGGTAACTTCTCTTGTCTCAAGTTTCCTCATAGACATTGTTCTTATTGCAATAGAAATGGTCACACTACATATGATTTAGGCAAAAAAATATAATGAAGAATATGGTATTACAAATAAACAACCATGTTTATCCAGAGATTATTCTCCTTGTGACTACTGCAAAAAGAGTGATCATCCAACCCATCTATTAGACGTTTTGACTCAAATCATAATAGAACATACGCTGCTACACATGACAACACTACTAAAGAAGCAAATTGTATGAGTCATTCTATCTTTCCGAAAATGATACTTCGTGTTTGTGATGGATCTCTTTTTATTATTGATTTTGGTGCTACAAGAAACATGACATATCAGTGTTGAGGGCTGAAATGACTCGATTTTTTGGTTGATTTTTGTTGTTTTTGAGGACTGAATGGTTGATTTTTGATGGATTTTGTATAATAATTAGTTGTTTTAAAAGTGTTTGAGAGTTTTTTAGATCAGGATGAGTAGTTTTGAAAAGTTCATGATGTTTTATAGTGGAGATATGATGTTTTGACATGTTCTGTTTGTTGATGTTCTGATAGTGTTTGATTGGTTTTGATTGAGTTTGTTGAGCTTTTGTTTTGCTCTTTTTTCTTTTCTATGAGTAGTTGGAATAACGATTGATGGAATTTGGGAGTATTTGGAAGCTTATTGATTGATTTTTTATGGTTTTGAATGATTCAAGTTGAGTTAAAGGCTTTATAATGACCTTTTGTATGGTACTGTGGACCCTCTGTATTGGGCTTCTGTAAAGTCTCTATTTTTTTTTTTGTTTTATTTTGTATGCCGTTGACAGTGGATGATGGATGAATGTGTAGCTTGGGTAAGTTTTCCAACCATGGTAAGAGATGAATGCGAGTTCAAAATAGCTCAAAGAAGTGGAAGACATAGCTGGTAAAGACTCAAAGTAAAGAGTGAAGTGATAGTGACATTGTTAAGCTACGAAGAGACACTCTAGTGGCTCTGGTGACCTTTCATATTAGACACACCTCTTGTTAGGGGTATCCACCACTAAAGATGGGTTATGAATTATTATTCTTGATTATACCATGGTATTATAGAGAGAGAGTATGTATGAGAGAGAGTGTATGTGAAAGATAGCAAAATCTATCCAAGAAAATGTATATATGAAGAGTTAGAGATTGTGAGAGAAAGCTATGGAACCTTTGAAAAAAAGTGCTATGTGATGATTTCCATTCAAAGTGGTTATTCTCATGTGTCTTTGTGGTCTCTTGATGAATTCTATAAGAAATATGAAGAACCTAATCAATTTTTTTTAGCTGAAGCCGTGGGAGAATTGTTTCTTTGAAGCTTTGTGGAGATTTCTTATTCCTGGTATTCTTTTCATTGTTGTGGTCACACCAGATATGAAAAAGATGTTTGTTAGTGATACAAGATAGATTTTCTTGCCCGTAGATTCCATGCTTTCTTGGTGTTTCTCTTTGGGCTCCATGTTTTTGGTGCGCAACTGGGGAACACTGCCATCAACAAGCATCAAAAGAGGCTGAAAATGAAGGAAATGACATTGCTGAGAGGAGAAGAATTCAATGGATACTTGCAAAGTTCATTCAACCACTAAAGTTTGGAAATTCTCATTGCCAAAGCCACTTTCTACAAGAAATTCATCCCAGAATGGAAAAAACATATTATCATTTTGATGCAGACTCTATGTGCTGGACTATTTTCTCTTCTATTGAAGCAACACAAATGTGTATCTTGGTGGAAAATTGTCTAGGAGCAAATTGAAGTGTAGAAACAAAGAGAATGACTATCCATGGGAGATTTAGCATTCATTGAGGAATTTCTAGACATCATCAAGTGGAAAATTGTGAAGAATCTTCACAAGTCGTGGTCAGTGGAAGTTCACGAGAACAAGGAAACAAGTTAGAATCTGTTCATGGATGCTCAACAGCAAGATACGTGTGGGACGCTTGGTGCACTGACAACCTTCTATTTGTTCAATTAGCAACCCACAAAATTCTAGTAGACTGAGTGTTCTTTACAACATATACTATTGAAACCATGAGAAGCTGGTATTACTATGATGATGGCACCACAATGATGCTCAAAAGAATGAGTTTTGATACCTTCAAAACTGAATATCTTCACCTCTATAGTGGAATGAAATCTGAATTCAAAAAATTTAAAAAGAAGGAAGTAGAAGAAATGTTGGCAAGAGAGTCCTCTAAAGACTAAAGCCCTTCAGATTCTATTTTGTGGAGTACAAACAAATTAGATGGAACTAACTCCCTAATAAATGACGTGATAAAAAAGCAAGCACTAGAACAAGTCCAAAGGTACGTGAGAAGAGAGAAGGCAAAAATCAAAGCCAAGAATGAGCTAGTAGGAGAAGCTTCCTTTGATACCCTAGCAGCACTCTTTACAAAAGTCCCCATGGCGACTCAAAGTCCCCTTCCTAGTCAAATCCGTCGTGGAAATATTAATGACAAGCCAACAAATGTAGTATTGTTTCCCATCTTTAAGGGAGAGTACAATGAAGACCCTGATCTTCATGTAGCAGAGTTCATGATAGCGTATGTCGCTAACTATGCAAGAACCCCTGAGCATTGGTTGGCAATATTCCTCGCCACTTTCAAAGGTGTGGCATTTCAATGGTATGAGAGACAAGCTTTATGAACTTTTAGCACATGGGACGACCTAAAGTTGGCCTTCCTTACTAAAGTCAAGCATGAAGGTTTCAAAGAGTAGATGCAAGAGGAGTTCATGAATCCTCCATGAATCTAAGTTTGAACCTAAGTCACTCCTCTGGTAAATGGGTAGAAGCATATGTCTCTAAAATGGAATCCATATTGAAGAGATGGACCAACCATCACATGGATGAAGATATCTAAAAGGGAGTTTTTCTTATAGACCTACAAGTAGAAGTTTGTAATTTTGTAGAATTGAGAAGACCAATCAATCTGCAAGTTGCAATGGAAGATGCAAGATTGTATGATGAAGTTGAAGCAAGGTTGTGTTGATGACCTCAAGAAGTGGAGTCTTATCTCCTCCCATGCCAAGAATGATATATCCATCAAATGCAGTCCTAGGGATGGTTCCCTACCCCTATCCTAGATGCAAACAATACCGCAGTATGGTGTAGTGAATCCACAGTGATCGTAGATGACATACCTCAAATGATGATTCAACCACAACAACAGTGGTCTCAAATATTTCCCCCAATGGAAACCCAACAACAACAATGGAACCCTAATAATTGGAACCAACAACCCCTAGTATCAATAGGAGCTTTGAATCAGAACCACAACAAATGACCCTTTGGATCAACTCAACCAATGTATGCGGTGATTATAATAGAAGCTTTCAAAAACCCAATTGCAAGTACTCCAAGAGGAGAATCTAAAGAATTACCTGTCTAGTTCAATTGCAAGCATCAAGAAGGAGTTGATGGATGTGATTACAGAATAATTGTAGATGCTAAAGGTAAATACAAGAAACATATCCAGTCCTGTAAGAGGTGGAAGAGATGTGATGTGAATAATACATGGTGTGATGCTAAAGGTAAATACAAGAAACATATCCAGTCCTGTAAGAGGTGGAAGAGATGTGATGTGATCTAATACATGGTGTGGGAAGTACCATCAAGCGAGATATTTATCCATTGAATGTACTTGAAAACCAACCATTCCTTAGAGCCTTCTGTTTGTATGTGTACTGTTGAAGGAAGAACCATATAAAAGATATTTACTCTTTGAAGGAGATGCATGATAGAGGGAAGAAAGATGAAGAAGCAAGATTCAACTTGCTGGAATCCAAGATGAGAACCCAAGATATTGGACCAAATCCTAGAGAGTTCGGTCCTAATTTTGGCCCAAGGAGGTTTCTCTCTCAAAGTTAGAGAGAACGACCCTAGAGATCAGAAGTTGAGTGTTATAGATGTGGAGAAAAGATACATATCTCGCCAATTGTCCAAACCCTAGAAGGTCCATGACTACAAACCCCTCTATTGTATTGATGCAAAGGAGAAGGCCACACTGCAAAAGACTATCCTAGTCCATCTCCTATAAAAGCTACCCTTGATACCCAACAGAAGACCCAAGGATCTGCCTTCAATTTGGTGGAATTTGCAATTTTTGCAATAATGTGTGCTAAGAAAAAATAACCCACATTTCCAAAAGAGAACATTCCCTTTTCCAAAATGGTAAAGTTCAACCTTCCCAAGGAGAAACAGAACAGTGCATAACCAAACAATGTAGTATAGAGCATTGTAGTGCCACTAAGAGCTATAGAGATTGGACCAGAGGTCCTAGAGATGGAGGATGCCGAAGTACCTCCAGAAGTAGAAGAAGTGCAGATGTTGCCACTCCTGGAAGAAAAAGGAAAGATAAAAGTGGGCATTTCCCCCTTTCCTAGCCTATTGGAGAAGCTTGTGGATCGTATTAAAGAATATGACTTGGTCAAAGACCTAGACACCTTTAAACCAAATCTAATATTCCAATATTTACTAATGTTGTCTCCCAACTTTCCAAAGAAATTCAAAAACATACTGACCAGACAAAGAGGCCTCAAGATTTCTTTCTCAATGGCAACCAAGTCCAACAAAGTCCCAAAGCTTGTCAAAGAGGTGGATGTGGCTAATGCCTTCTTGGATCTTGAAACCCCATACATTGGTGTGTGGATTGAAGGATGCTTTATAGTAGATGCATTGATTGATGAAGGTTCATTAGTGAATACAATGAAATACGTGACAATGAAGGATTTAGGCTTGCAAGGTATGCAACCTACACAATGGCTTATCAGCCGACCAAAGAAGAATTAAACCTTTGGGCATTCTCCTATATGTAAAGACAACCCTCACAGGAAGAGATTATCGGCTAACCTATTTGATGGTAAAACCAACTTCTTATAGGACCTCATATCCTTTTTTATTGGGAAAACCATGGATTTTTGAAGCAAGGGCATGGACAAATTAGTTCAAAGGAACCCTAACCCTAGGCCAAGAACCCAACAAAGTGGTGCTGAAGTTGTATGGATCACAAAAAGGTAATGGATCCAATTCCATCAAAGTCTTAATAGAATCTTCCAACGAAGTAACGAATGCTACATCAAGAGACAAATAAGCCATCAAACTGATCTTTCCCAAGAAAACAAAGACACTGTCCCTAACAACAGGGGCAATATAAGTCAACTACCGAAAGAAGCAAAGTCTTTATCAATGGGTGAATACCTCCTACTTGCCTGAACCTAAATTAACTTCTAAACTTACCTTTGACAGCAAGATAGAAGTATGGATGTGTTGTTATCCCTGTTATATGGTCGTAGCAAACAAAGAGGCAGAGCCAGAGACACAGACACAGACAAATGCAGAAGCAGAGATAGAGGGCATAACAGATGGAGAGACTGATGAGATGGCTCCTTTCGTTTTAGGAGTTTGACTTTGAAGTGGTTACCAAACCCGATTGCTCCCATATCCTAGTTGATCATTTATCACAAATCCCTCAGAGCGACAAAGAGAAGTACGACGACCCAGATGTCCCTGATGCTTTCCTCTTTCATTAGGAGAAATATGGACTCTCTTTTTTACCCTTTAAGGGGTTTCTCTCACCTCTCTCTCTCTCCCTCTCTCTCTCTCTCTCTCTTAAAATATATTTCAAAATAATATTATAATAAGAGATCTTCTACATTCGAGCAAATCTTATACTTTTTTTTCAATAGATTTCATCTACTATTTTATTCCCAAACTATAGGATAAGGTCACTTTTTCTCAAAATCCTTATAACTTAAAAAAATACAATTCTGTTTTCTCTAAAAACGGAGCCAATCATTGATATACAACTCTTTAATATCTTCATGACTTTTTTACATTAAAATATATTAAAATCATTCTCATTCTTGCTTCTTAAAAGGGTAGAAGTTAATAAAGATATAAAATGACATACATATTATATTTTAAGATTATTTTTTACCTAGAGACACTTTTTTGACTCAAGAGTTTCCTTGTAAATTTTTATCTTTTATGGATAAGTATATGCCTATTTTGGGCATTTTTTTCATTCTCTCTCGAAGCTTTAATTTTATCCCAAATTTTGTGTATTATTGTCCTTTCCTCCGGAATATGGTTTTTTGCATACAAATTCTTCTAAAGTAGTATTGAGGAGTGGTTTTGATACCATTTACTGAAATCAAATAATCTCTATCTATAACACTCTCTACCCCGCTACAACCAATCTCCCTTTTCAGTACTATTCTATAAGATATCTTCCTCTTCAATAGTCTATACTACAAGCAATCAAGTGATAATGGAGGTATCTTTATTTTTTTAATATCTGTGATGTTATTATTCTTCATAGTTTTTGTTTAATCCTTAAGCATCATAGTTTTTTAAAGAGAAAGGGGGGAAGAGAGAGGACTGTGTGAGATGAACTAAGAAAATAAGTGATAGAGTGATAGAGAGTAAATTAGGGCAAAAGATAATATGTTATTATTGTTCTCCACTATCCAAATAAGCTTTTGCATAAATGTGTTTAAATATCTTTAATCAATTCTTAGAGAGAGAGAGAGAGAGAGAGAGAGAGAATATTTTGGATAGAACAAAATATAAGATTTGATGATAATTAGAGGTAGCTTAAAAGCTAAGATTACAAGCTGATTAGGGGTTGATTAGGATCTATCATGACTAAAATCAAGAGAAAGAGACAAGATCCAACTGGGTAAAAAAGAACATAGATATAGTGAATCAAAGAGGTGTAATTGTGTAATTTAAATGTTAATCCAAGTTAAAATTGGCATACATTTTTCTTTGTAGAATGCAGGTGCAGGATGTACCAAGAGAAAAAGAGAGATATTCACTTTCAATTGGAGGATGAATATGCACCAATGTTCAAAAGAACTGTGGAAAGGGAAGATGCAATAAGATGATACATGATACAACAAGAAATAAATGCAGGGAAAAAAAATCTGGCCCTTTAGGTTGATGGGTGCATTTATCCACCCGATCTACTCACTCAAAGGCCACCACAATTTGAAGGGCTTACATCATTTGTAAAGTTTGTTTGTGAAGGCAATGAAGGATTGTATGGATACACATGCAGAATTGTCACACAAGGATTAGCAGGGGTTTATCAAGCCTTGACAATATATGCAGACAAGATTACAAGAAAATATGTAGTCTTTGATGGAAAATGATAGATTATTGGCTGAGAAGGATAGGGAGAACCAAAGCTTACAACAAGCAAAGTTTTTCATTGAAGATGCTATGCATGCTACACATGTGTAAACTAGGGAGTTCCAATCTAAAGTAATAGACTTGGAGAAGGGGAATCGAAACATAAAGAGAAAGCTCACAAAAAATTTGAAGATTAGGCCCACTTTAAAAACCAAAGAAGCACGTGGGCATATCCAATTAATTGAACCAATTCACCAATTAACCAAAGGAAGTGGACAATATCATAGACGGATATATGCTCAATCTGCTACAATGAGAAATAAGTTCCCTCATGCAGAGAATGATACTATTGCCAAAGTCCTAAGCAAGGATATGGTCAAACATTTGGATATAGATTTTAATCATGTCTACAAAACTAAGTGAGTAATGCCTCTGCCAAAACCCATTCACATGAAAAAGGCTAAAAAACAACTAAATGAGAAAGTTTTAGAACTAATTGGTGAGTTGACACATATGGAACACACACACATATTGAAGTATGGTTCCAAAGAAGTTGTCTTTGTATTGAATGCATCCAATAACGTTGTATTGGATATATGCAGGGTTCATATTGATATGGTCA